>NW_007741406.1:25244-25493 GCF_000696425.1 Galeopterus variegatus | reverse complement strand
TTCTGAACGATGATGCTTCTGACATGTTAGGTTGAAAACTTCAAACATTTTAAAGAAACTTTTTTTACTTTCATACTTAAGAAAGTAGCTGTGGTTTTCAGCATCATTGTACCCATCGTACAACAAATGTGTATGATTCCATTATTGTTAAGAATGTCATACATATTGATTTGTGATTCGTTTTGAGTGACTCATAAAGGCAGTATTGGCTTGGTTGTACAATATTTTAAGAGAATCTTAAGGTACACA
>NW_007741406.1:20235-24257 GCF_000696425.1 Galeopterus variegatus | reverse complement strand
AAATTTAAAACTCAAAGAAAATGCAATGCAAAAAGAAAATTCAAAAGAAAATTTAAAAAATTAATTCAAAATATTAAATACAAAATGTCAAAAAAATTTTAAAATTCCAAATAAAATAAAAAGAAAATTCAAAAGTCAAAAGAAAAGTCAAATGAAAATTTATTCACTTTCTCCTTACAGTTCAACTTTTAGAATTTCTGAAATAGAAATCATCAACAGATATAAAAACCCATATGCAGAAGATTTTCCATTGCAGAGAAATTTACAGTAGCAAAAACAGAAAAATGATCTAATTGTCCAACAATATGAAATGCTTCAGTAAATTGTGGCATCTAATTTCAGCAAATCATCATGCACTTGGAAAAATGTTTAAGTTATTCAAAATTGTATTTACACTATCTTATTATATGTACTTACATGTAGAAAAAAGACTCGGAATTATTCAATGTAAATGAGAAGGGGAAAATTTTAAGAAATATTGTGGATACATTTTTCTTGTTTTAAAATATCCTATTATCATATAGTCTTTGCTACCTTAAAAATGCTAATCTTGAAAAACTTCAACATGAAGCATCAGAAGTTTCTATATTATCTAGCAGTTATGAACTTCTTACATTCAGAATTATCTAATTTAAAATTAGATGGTATTCCCAACATTTATTTGTAAAGCAGTTGTTTAAAAGATGCAAAAGATGCATTTTGTTGTGAAATAATATTATTAATATTCAGAAATATTATACATTTACCATAAAAATTAATAGAGGAAACACTGCTGTAAAAGTGATTAAAACAGATTTTATCATAAGAAAGGATTTTTTTCCCCTAAAAGTTAGGAAACTTTTCAGACACTTTATCAAAGAAGATGTACAGATGGCAAATTAACATATGAAAAGATGCTCCATATCATATGCCATCAGGGAAAAGCAAATTAGAACAATGAGATACCATTACACACCTATTAGAGTGACCAAATCCACAACACTGACAACACCAAATGCTGGTGAGAATATGGAGCAATAGGAACTCTCGTTCATCGCCGATGGGAATGCAAATTGTACAGCCAGTTTGCAAGACAGTTTGACATTTTTTTATAAAACTAAACACTCTTACCATAGGATCCATCAATAGTCGTTCTTGATATTTATCCAAAGGAGTTGAAAACTTACATCCTCTCAAAATCCTACACATGAGTATTTATAAATATAAGTATAAACTGTGGTACATCCAGACAATAGAATATTATTCAGCTCTAAAAAGAATTGAGCTATCAAGTCATGAAAATACATGGAAGAATAGTAAATGCATTTTACTTAGTGAAATAATCCAGTCTGAAAAAGCTACATACCGTTTGATTCCAATTTTATGACATTCTTTATGAAAATGTAAAACCATGGAGACACTGACAGTCAGTGGTTGCCAGAGGTTGGGAGGGAAAGGAAGGATATAAATAAGGGGAGCACAGGGGATTTTTAGGGCAGTGGAACTACTCTGAATGGTACTACAATGGTTTATACATGTCAATAGTGTATACGTTTGTCCAAGCCCATAGAACGTGCAACACCAAAAATAAACCCTATTGTAAACTATGGACTTTGGGTGATAATTATGTGTCAATGTAGGTTCATCAGTTGTAACAAATGTACCAGTCTGGTGGGAGATGTTGATAATAAGGGAGACTGTGAATGTGTTGGGAGCAGGGAGTATATATGGAATCTCTGTATTTTCCAGTTGATTTTGCTGTGAGCCTAAAACTTCTCTGAAAAAACAAAGTCTATAAAAAAATATTGGAGATAATAACTTAATTGGGTTGGATGGAAATTTCTATGATAATATGACAAACTTCAAAGGAAACTTTTCATATATCTCTCAAGGGGGTTAAATTTTCTCTTTAAATTAAAAAAATATTGGAGATAATAACTTAATTGGGTTGGATGGAAATTTCTATGATAATATGACGACTTCAAAGGAAACTTTTCATATATCTCTCGAGGGGGTTAAATTTTCTATTTAAAGGTTTTCTCTTTACAAGGTATTGTTTTCCTCTTTATTAATACAAATATATACAGAAGAGCTTATTTTATAATTCAGAATACATAATCATAACTAGGGACTTTTTTGGAGTAGAGCTTTGAATGTTTTAAAGGTCTATTTCTACAATTACTGTTCCTATATTCCAGGTTGGGTGCTTCTCAAATTAGCCAGTCTTGTGTTGGGAGGTGGCAGAGAGTCAACATGAGATTTATCTTTATTTAAAAGAAATATTAAATTGAGCATTTTTATTCCAGGAATTCCTCTCCTACCCTGGAAACTATGCCAAGAGCAGATGTCCTCGAGGTAAAGCCGGCTAGGGATCATGTACCATCTTGCCATTTTCTTTGCTTGCAGCTTTTTCCATTGATAATATTCTTTCTTTTGCAAAAAAAAAAAAAAAATTTCTAATTTATTGTATGTGATGAGAAAAATTGAGATTTATGCTTAACTTTTCAGGAATAGCTCTATTTTATAATTGAGGGAGAACTGTATTGCAAGTTATATATCCTGGATTTATTCCCATTTTGTTAGGCAAACATAGATGAGCTGTTGGTAATGTAATGTTCATAAAGTGATTTGATCTCTTTTGTGCTCTATAAATCTATAAGGTATTGTATTCTTTGAATTAAAATGAAATTGTAAATTATTCTGTGTGATAGGCTACCTGATATAACATGAACTTTGAAACCAGGATATCTGTTCTCGATAGGCCACTGAGTGAATAATAACATATCTCTTTTAAATTAGAGTGATTATGTTAAGAAAAACATTTCTTCAAACCTTACAAGTAAAACGAATGCATGAGTTTTAAGATTCCCTTGGCAACACAAATAAATTATATCTGTTTTCATTAAAAACACTGTGTCACTCTGCAATGTTAGTTACAAGAGATTAGAAATGGGTTTTTAAACGTATAGCTACTGTATGACTTGGTAAACTTCTTGGAATACTATGTTTTAGAGAAGGATGTAATGACTAGTAATTTAAAAATTATCAAAAAAAGCATTGGTTTCTAAAGTATGTGATTGTCAGTAGATGGCTTTTGGTACAGCAGATTTGTATTGCTGACTGTTAATTCAGTGATTGCTTTGTCACACTAACAACCGGTGGTTTTCATGATTTTCTTTGTATTTCNTTTATCAGAATATTTTGACCCACCACCCTAGCATTTGGCTCCTGGCATGGCCTTGGGCTCCACTAAGGTAAATGGTCAAAGCAAAAGCTCGATATCCTTCTGTGCAAGCTCTGAGTAGCTGCATGATGGTTTGCTGAGACCCCCAGTATAAATCAATGTTATCCTGCTAGAGTTACTGTGACAACAGAAAGAAAACAAGCTATCATTACTCTACTATGGAATATTCCTTTTGTGTATGTGTAAATTATAAATATTACTTTTTCTCCCCACCTTCAGTTTTTAAAATGTGGTTTCACATTTCATTTAATGCTAAATGGTTCATTACATAGAGTAGCAACTCAGTTCTCTTATTACAGTGTTATCTTTCACTTTGTCAAAATATGTCTACTTGATAAGAAATCTGACAGAAGTTGCTTATGATGGGATCACTAACAGCCATCAGTTTCTCTCTAGCAAATGAAACTGTAACCATGGTGACGGCCTTTTTTTGCCAGAATGAAAATGAGACAGCACTCTGCTGCAGCCATTAGCAGAATACACAAATGTCCCTCAAGGCAAACATCTAAAGCAAATGGACTGCAAAGGAAGGAGCACTAATTTCTATTTATTTAGGATTTGTAAACCTAGCAGAGCAAGATATTAACAAAGGAACAAACAAAGAAAGCTTAAAAAATCCCTGCTGTTTGTGTTTTTCTTTTGGTTTATGAAACTCCTTGTTTCAAATCTGAAATACTCTGTTCTGATTTTCCTGCTCTAGTGTTGAATAATATCAACAATGTGCCTTTGACTCTACCCCTGTATATTCCACGGGTTTTTGTTCCCTCCTTCCATAAAGGAGAAAAGAGAACTTAATCAA
>NW_007741406.1:12475-19298 GCF_000696425.1 Galeopterus variegatus | reverse complement strand
AATCAAGTAGAAACAGTACTTTAAATGATAAGGAGTTTCTCCTCTTTTTTTTTTTTTAAGTGTGTATTTTAGGGAAAACTATCAAAAACGAAATACGAGATGTCCTTTTTCATATGCTTTAATTTTCAAAGAGGCATGTTCTTTCTGATAAGGTACATAGCAGCTGATAATAAGTCTATTCTAACACTATCAGCAATCAGCCATAGACTGTCAAAGACCTTTCAAGTGTCAGACCCTTCTCACTGTGCTCTTATTCACCATTAGATCCATCTCACTGGAAACTACTTAGAGCATGCAGGTATTCTTTTGACAGACATGGCTTAGGTGAAGTTTCTTGAGCCATCTATGGTATGAGAAAATGATTTTCCTTAACTCTCTTACATCTAAACCAAAACATTAGTTTAAAATGGTTTCTCAGTCTCTCTCTCATTCTCTTTCTTAAGGTCTTATCTCTCCCCTTCCCTCCCTCCTTCCTTTTCTAATTATTCTAATGACTGAGCAAAACTAACATTTTTTCAATATTGAGTTTATTAAACTGACTGATTCAGTTTATTTGCTGCAAATGCTTACTTAATTTGCAATTTATCCCTTGATCAAAAAAACAAATGACTTCAGTAGTATTCTATGAAGTTCAGGGAGCTTAGTAAATGTTCATTTATGGCATATATTACTCCAGAATCCCTGCTGCCACCCAGAAGGACATAAAAGTATGAGGCTCAGGTAATGACGTCTTTGCCCCTTATTTTATTTAGAATGTCTGAGTTAGTAGATTTTGAAGCCCGCTAAGGGGATCAAGTCTAAAAATCTTGGCTATATTCATGTAATTAACCTGAGTCTATCAGTGACTACAGTGTAGCTATTCTGTATACCCATTTCTGTAATGTTTTTCTTTATTTTCACCTGTTTGTTTGGGCAACTTTCAGTTACCTGCACATTTAGTTCTTCCTGCCCTCTTTCAGAGTCTTCTTCAAGGCACTGTGGATAGAAGCTGTGTTGTTTTGGACATAGAAATTTGCCCCTGGCCAGATATTCACCCACTCAGTCTTTTGATATTAAGCTGCAAGACATCTAAGGGATATCATAGTGTCTCTAACACTGACGGAAGCAATAGACGAAGGGGCTTGGGCACTGGTTCAGAATCTGCGAACCAAGCTCAAATTACAGTGTTTCCTTTCCACAGCCAGCCTCCTATTTTTCCTGAGCCAATGTTCCTTGGGGTGGGAAGAAAGCAAGCTCCCTTAACTTGCAAAGATAAACTAGCTAATTTACATCTCTAGCTTGCAACTTGTTTTGAGAACTGCATTATATATATAAAAAAGTGTCTATCAACTCACCAAATATACAAATGCCTCATTTATGTAAGATGTGGTCTAGAGTTCAGCATATGAGATATGATTTGTATATACATAGCCACAGTGTCATGGTAATAATAATAGTCAATATCTACTGGGTGTTTCACAAGTGCCAGGCACTGTGAGGTGTTGGGAGGACCACTTAGGAACCTATAATCTGGATGAGGAGTAATAAGATCTGCCCTTGGACAATGACCAAGGGAACAGAAAAGACTGGCTAGAGTCCAGAAATATCTGAAGAGTTAGAATACAGGGACTTTATAAGTAAGGGAGGGGAAAGAGTCAGCTGTATCTCTGAGATTTTGGTATTTCCAAGTCAAACGGAAAGCATAACACATATAGTTTGCTCCAGGAGTGTCCGACATGGTGTGACATTAAAGTGCTCAGACCTGTGTTTGAACCACTGCTAGCTGTGCACATTGGCAAGTTGAATAGCATTTGAGCATTTCAGTTTCCTCACTTAGTAAATTATAAATATTTAGTGGTATTTAGTGGGCATCCAGGAAGTGTTAGCTATTATTATTTGTCCAGAGAGTGGGATGTGTTTGTATTGTGTGTTACACACTTTTCAGCATGTTTCTCTGATTAATTTAAAATTGTCTGATTGGATCTACCCAAAGTGATATGATAGGAGTTTTTGCCAGAGAGTGTGTCAACACACTGCTTCCTTCCTCCACAAGGGAGATTTCAGCAGAATTAAGCAGAGAGCTCAGTGACTTAGCTGTGTGTTCTGGAGCGAGCTCCTCAGCTCCTCAGGGTCTAGGAACAGACAGTTCCTCCACCCCACAGACAGCCCTTCCAGGGCCCACACTTTACATATCACCAACAAGGGAGATTTCAGCAGAATTAAGCAGAGAGCTCAGTGACTTAGCTGTGTGTTCTGGAGCAAGCTCCTCAGCTCCTCAGGGTCTAGGAACAGACAGTCCCTCCACCCCACAGACAGCCCTTCCAGGGCCCACACTTTACATATCACCTGTAGTGGATTGAATTGTGTTCCCCCAAAACTCACTGAAGCTTGAATTGTGTCCCTCAAGTTTTATGTATTAGAAACTTGGCCCCCACTGTGACTGTTAAGAGGGTGGGGCATCCTATAATGGTAATTGAAAGGTGGAGGCTTGAAGAGGTGATTGGATTGTAGGACAGTGCCCTAGTGAATGGATTAAAAATGGTGGTCAGGGGCATGGTTCTGAGGACTTAAAAAAGGAGAAGAGAGTGGCTCGCTCTGCTCTCTCTGCTTCTACCATCTTGCAATGTGAGGGATCACTGCCACCACCACCAGATGTATTCCTTGGACTGTGGATTTCCCAGCCTCAGAAAATGCAAGCAAATAAATTTTGTTTTCTTTATAAATCACCCAGTTTCAAGTATTTTGATATAAGCAACAAAAACAGAGTAATACATCACTGTTCTTCACCTTGAATCAAAGGAATTAAAAGCAGAAAATTAAACAATGTCTAAAAGATATCCAGCAGGACATGGTTACACCACCTTTGACCTCTTTCTAGTAGGGCAAACACAGGGAGGTTCAGAATGAAGAGCAAAGAGAATAGCACTGATCTGTCCTTCTCTGTGACCTTATCAGTCCTTGGCCAATCCTACCCCATGAGTCTGCGATCTTCCTTTTTCTGTTTTCTAGATAGGTGTGTGGCCACCCAACCTTGGTCATACCTCAGCTAGATGAGATCAAGCCATTCTGGGAGCATGTCCAAAGTGTTAGGTCAGCTCTTTGAACATTACTAGCTGTCTCATCTGAATCAACCCATGAAGATCAAATTTCTACTAATTCCTTGCGTTCCTTATTATCCCAAGGGTGATAATAAATTACCTGATGCTCATTCGAACCCATCACCATATAGACCTGTGGCCTTAAACTCAACTCAGGATAAAAGCTGACTCTTCAAGATGGAAAACAGGAGGACTGGCAGGGTGCCACTCACTGTAGCTTGAGGGCCACTTTTGAAGTATTGCTGTAATAGGTGACTTTGTAAGGAAGGTGAATAATCATTAAAATGATTCATCTGATGCCAACATTCTTTTTATTTATTTATTTATTTTAAATTTATTTATTTATTAATATTCTTTTTTTTACATTCTAAGGTATTGTCATGGAGCAGTTGGGGGAAATAGGATGGGAGGAGGAAGAAGCCCATGGCACCCCCCTCATTCTGGCAGCAGAGGCTCAGTCATTGATGGGCTGGATGCAGATGTCAGGGGGTCATGGCTGAGGCTCTCGGCCCTCTACCACCCTGGCTCAGGAGCCCGGGGCGCTTCTGATGCCAATGTTCTTAATAAATGAGCATGCACTCCTCGAGAGCACAACCTAATGCTTCTTTCATTTGTGACTGCTCCAGTGCAAGACACTTCTAGAAGATCTCTGTCTGGATAGTTTTGCCTCCCAGAGGCAGATTCATGGTAAGTTGTGGAGTCAGCATTCTTGTCTCTCGTCTTTCCAATTCTCTTTTTCATAACTTGCCCCACTTTTTAGAAATCTATGGGAACTGCTTTCTCATGATGCCATCTGAAAATCCAATGTGCACATTTAGTATAAATGACAATTTACAGAACTTACAGAAAGTGCTCGCTTTCCCAAAAGCAACAACAAAGAATGGATAAACATGCGTCTAATGATGGTATTGTATGTANCACACTTTTCAGCATGTTTCTCTGATTAATTTAAAATTGTCTGATTGGATCTACCCAAAGTGATATGATAGGAGTTTTTGCCAGAGAGTGTGTCAACACACTGCTTCCTTCCTCCACAAGGGAGATTTCAGCAGAATTAAGCAGAGAGCTCAGTGACTTAGCTGTGTGTTCTGGAGCAAGCTCCTCAGCTCCTCAGGGTCTAGGAACAGACAGTCCCTCCACCCCACAGACAGCCCTTCCAGGGCCCACACTTTACATATCACCTGTAGTGGATTGAATTGTGTTCCCCCAAAACTCACTGAAGCTTGAATTGTGTCCCTCAAGTTTTATGTATTAGAAACTTGGCCCCCACTGTGACTGTTAAGAGGGTGGGGCATCCTATAATGGTAATTGAAAGGTGGAGGCTTGAAGAGGTGATTGGATTGTAGGACAGTGCCCTAGTGAATGGATTAAAAATGGTGGTCAGGGGCATGGTTCTGAGGACTTAAAAAAGGAGAAGAGAGTGGCTCGCTCTGCTCTCTCTGCTTCTACCATCTTGCAATGTGAGGGATCACTGCCACCACCACCAGATGTATTCCTTGGACTGTGGATTTCCCAGCCTCAGAAAATGCAAGCAAATAAATTTTGTTTTCTTTATAAATCACCCAGTTTCAAGTATTTTGATATAAGCAACAAAAACAGAGTAATACATCACTGTTCTTCACCTTGAATCAAAGGAATTAAAAGCAGAAAATTAAACAATGTCTAAAAGATATCCAGCAGGACATGGTTACACCACCTTTGACCTCTTTCTAGTAGGGCAAACACAGGGAGGTTCAGAATGAAGAGCAAAGAGAATAGCACTGATCTGTCCTTCTCTGTGACCTTATCAGTCCTTGGCCAATCCTACCCCATGAGTCTGCGATCTTCCTTTTTCTGTTTTCTAGATAGGTGTGTGGCCACCCAACCTTGGTCATACCTCAGCTAGATGAGATCAAGCCATTCTGGGAGCATGTCCAAAGTGTTAGGTCAGCTCTTTGAACATTACTAGCTGTCTCATCTGAATCAACCCATGAAGATCAAATTTCTACTAATTCCTTGCGTTCCTTATTATCCCAAGGGTGATAATAAATTACCTGATGCTCATTCGAACCCATCACCATATAGACCTGTGGCCTTAAACTCAACTCAGGATAAAAGCTGACTCTTCAAGATGGAAAACAGGAGGACTGGCAGGGTGCCACTCACTGTAGCTTGAGGGCCACTTTTGAAGTATTGCTGTAATAGGTGACTTTGTAAGGAAGGTGAATAATCATTAAAATGATTCATCTGATGCCAACATTCTTTTTATTTATTTATTTATTTTAAATTTATTTATTTATTAATATTCTTTTTTTTACATTCTAAGGTATTGTCATGGAGCAGTTGGGGGAAATAGGATGGGAGGAGGAAGAAGCCCATGGCACCCCCCTCATTCTGGCAGCAGAGGCTCAGTCATTGATGGGCTGGATGCAGATGTCAGGGGGTCATGGCTGAGGCTCTCGGCCCTCTACCACCCTGGCTCAGGAGCCCGGGGCGCTTCTGATGCCAATGTTCTTAATAAATGAGCATGCACTCCTCGAGAGCACAACCTAATGCTTCTTTCATTTGTGACTGCTCCAGTGCAAGACACTTCTAGAAGATCTCTGTCTGGATAGTTTTGCCTCCCAGAGGCAGATTCATGGTAAGTTGTGGAGTCAGCATTCTTGTCTCTCGTCTTTCCAATTCTCTTTTTCATAACTTGCCCCACTTTTTAGAAATCTATGGGAACTGCTTTCTCATGATGCCATCTGAAAATCCAATGTGCACATTTAGTATAAATGACAATTTACAGAACTTACAGAAAGTGCTCGCTTTCCCAAAAGCAACAACAAAGAATGGATAAACATGCGTCTAATGATGGTATTGTATGTATCTTCATTAAAATGCTTTAGAGAAAATCACCTTTGTCTCTAATCCCAGTGTCTCTAAAATTACTGTCCATTCTTCCAAACCATAAGGTTGGTCTGACAGTGCACTAGATGGTAACTCTCAGCTCCACATAATGGACACAGAGAAGACTGGGGGCAAATACTTCAACTAATTCACTCAGCGAGCTCTTGCTCTGATCCCTACTGTACTAAATTGACTAGCCATGCAAAAAATAGGATTAACTATCCAATTAGGAACACATTTTTTTTTAACAATTGTGACTGCCTATACAAGGAAGTTATTAATAAAATAAGCCATTAAATTCAAAATGGACAGTAGTTAAGTTGGGAACTTCCTTCTTTATCAAATCACATTTTATCTCACCTAAAAGCAACACCAAGAGCTTCCAGCTTTCAAAATAAATGAAGGCTACTCAATAAATGCCTAACACCCATAAAAATCTGAGCCAAGTGAATGTTGTTTTAGGCTGGTATTTATCCCAGGGGTAAGGTTTTACAGGAAGCATATGAGTAACATGAGTGTGTTTCAGTGCATATCACATTTATTAAAATATTTTTTTGCATTTTTATGTTTTTCTTGGCAACTTAGAAATTCTTTCTTCAAGTAAATTAAGTTACAAATGTATAAAAATAATGTATATTTAGTTTCTATTTCTTAGTAGTGAATATTCTCTTTCAATACTTATTTCTTCTTTTTAATTATTGACTTCTCTGTCTCTAGTCTAAAAAGACCCACAACCTTTACCTCTGTACACTGGTTCCTTGGAGGTGAATATTCGTAATGAGAATTTAATTATCTGAATTAAGACTAAGTAAGCCAAGGTTTTTAGGACATTAAGCATTAGACAGACCTTATAGCCTTTGGCACTCTCCTCTTGT
>NW_007741406.1:9456-10823 GCF_000696425.1 Galeopterus variegatus | reverse complement strand
TTTTTTTTAAATAAAAGCTGTGAAAGGAGAACTGGAACAGGGGCCAGCTCTTGTCATGAACCTTATGAATTGTTTAGAGGTATAGTGAAGGGTCTCATCAATTCAGCTTTCAAATGTTCCTATTTCCAGTTTGTGGGTCTAGCTCACTCACTGTTACATTTCTTTGGCTTAAAATTTCACATATTGTTAATTTCCTTAGACCAGCTATCTCTGATCCTTACATGTTCTGAAAAATACTTGTGTTCCTTCCTGATCCTTTGGAATATTTTCTCACAAGAGCATTATTTACCTAGGTTGATGAATTTTAGGAAGAAAACATAGCTCATCTATGATTCAAATATATTGCTAATTCTCGATCATTGAGGATTTCCCTTGCACTGGCTGCTGGAGGTGGTAGACTCTCGTGACAATCTTCAGGTACAGGAGAGACTGAGAGAGGTTATATGGTGTATGGGGGCTAGCTGCCTTCCCACATGGGTACTAGAGATCTGTAAAANCAAGGTTTTTAGGACATTAAGCATTAGACAGACCTTATAGCCTTTGGCACTCTCCTCTTGTAACACCTTAGATTCTTCTGAATCATAGAGAAGCTTGGAAACTTCAACTTCAACTTTTGTGAAATTCCAGCCTTTTTACTTATTTCTAGTTTTCCGACACCCTACTTGCATGATTACAACAAAGACTCTTCCCTGCTACTTTAATTCAGATCTACTCAGTCCTATATTTGGGCACACTTCTGCTGGTGTCCAAGGCAAATCCCCCCAAGCTCTTGGAATTTGGCCTCCTCCCCTCACCTCTACTTGTTTCAATGAATGAGGCAGAAAAAAACACTCATAAAACTTTTCGTAATTAAGAAGACATAAGGGGCCACTCCCATCCAATCTTCCTGCTTGCAGATGTCAATTTGGTATTCAGAATGGGTCCGACTGAGCTGTACCTAAAACTTTTTATTGAGAGTTAGTATTATAGTACTTCCTTTTAATTTTATAGGTGATATTGATGCTCTTGCGAATAGAATCCATGAAATGCTTTAAATAATAAAGGACAGGTTACAATTTTTCAGATATTTACATTTTGTTAATAATTATTTATATTTAGGGACTTAACATGAAAGAGCTGGACAGACTAGAATTGGATTAAACTTGTTCTTGTTCTAGACAACCATAATAAAATTCATTTTTAACTTCCAGTCACTAAGCACGTAGCTACCTGAGCATGTTACCCATTAAAGTACTTCTTATCAAGCATTCTTCTTCCCCACTCTGTTTTAACACCTTGAAATAGCTGTTTCTTTCTTTCTTTTTTCTTTTTTTTAAATAAAAGCTGTGAAAGGAGAACTGGAACAGGGGCCAGCTCTTGTCATGAAC
>NW_007741406.1:7956-8666 GCF_000696425.1 Galeopterus variegatus | reverse complement strand
ATTCTCAGAGATTTTTCTGTTTTTTCAGTTTCTTTTTTGATTTATATTCATGAGACACGAGATAATCACACTGCAATGGAGCACACATGCTTTATTCTGGTGAGGCTGACACCACCAACTCTTCAGAGTTCTTATCAACACTTAGGGAGAGGTAGAAAGACAATGGAGAACACTAGAGTGTGGAAGGCTCAGTGTGAAAAATTCCAAAGGAATCATACAAATATAGTATGAGGGTACAGAAAAGAAGAGAACAATTCCTTCTGCAGGTGTAGAGGTTTGGCATTTAAAATGGAGTGCATAAAGCTTTGGTAGGAAAAGTAGTAGAAGATAAACCATTCTAGAGAGAGAAACCACCAGGGACAAAAGCATGATAGAGGAAGTTTAATGGTACAAATTTGGGAAACAGCAGTATGGAGCAGAAACAGTTTTGACAATAGAGAAAAACTCAAATCCCGCTTCCACCATGAACCTCGAGTCTTTGGATTTGTTTTTAGCAACTTGAGTTTTCATTTATAAATTAGGCATAATACCGTCTTCCTTTCAAAGTTGTAGTGAGGATTAAATATAATAGTGTTTGCATAATACGTGGCTCATGGTAAATCCTCAATAAACAATAGCAATCTGTTAAAGAATTTGTATGCAAGGCCATGACATAATTTGAGCTGCTTTTTATTTTCCTAAGGACAAATTCTTTCTTGAGATGAAAAGAG
>NW_007741406.1:4624-6171 GCF_000696425.1 Galeopterus variegatus | reverse complement strand
ACTGATGGCCACTCTTAGAATGTTTCATAGTGTAAGCAGCATATGTATTAAAAAACAGACCCAAAAAAGGGTGTATCTTTTTTTATCCCTTTCCCTGTGGATGAACTAAGTTATAAGGCATAGGCATTTTTGGCCAAATATATGCTTCACAGACATGGAAGTGAATATACCAGGGGTCTTCAGAAAGTTCACAGAAGGATTTATATTATCTCTTAATTCAATTTTTCCACAAAACTTTTGAAGTACCTTTACATATCACCACCTCTCTAAAAGCACTTCAAATACACACACATACACACACACAGAATTTGTTTGGTCCAAAATTTAGTTTCTTAATCAATTGTTTAAAATATGGAATATATTTTGGTGAAGAAGTAATGTTATAATTGGTGGTTAGATCTCAGGATAACTTACAAAACATAATTTCTAATCCATAACGTAGCTGTGTTATACTATGCTCAGATCTGGTCTTGGGTAAAGAAAAGCACTGTTGATGAAAGGAAAACATGGCAAAGTATATTCATCCAGGGCCCTCAGAAGTCAAGAAAGACTTAAGATACATTATAATATCAAAAGTATAAATTTGAGGTCCTCATGAATATAAAGGAAGGATAAACAGCTCTACTACTGTATTCCCTGGGCTCCCCCAGCTCAAAACCAGTTCTACTTCCTAAGACACGAGTCACCCCATAAGCATCAATTGGAGGACTATCTCTGGGTTCCCTTCCTACCTTTTGGTNAGAGCAGAAGATAGTTTTCTCAATGTTGAACTTCATTGAAAACTATTTAATTCAGGGGTTAGTATAGTTATGGTTGATCCCATAAAGTAAATGGCTAATTGCATATTATGCTCAGAGACTTTAAGGCCCGAAACTGCAATGGTACTATTAATATGGTGAACTTTGATTATATAGTAATCAGTGCTTAAAGTGAGAAAGAACATGGTAAAAACTGTATTTTATTCAGTTAGGTAATAAATAAGAAAGTGAGATTGTTCTTTCATGAAATAATCATAAAATCAAATTTTAGAATCAGAATTCACCTTTGAGGTCAGTTAGTCTGACTTCCTTATTTTCCAGTGAAAAGACTGAGAAGCAGGTAGATTAAGACGGTGCTGTCTATATGTCGCTCTGAAGTACAGTGACAACACGAGAAGTTTTCATCAGTTTATGGCAAAATAAGACATTTTGTAATGGTATAAGCATTTGTGAAGCTGAACTTATTTATTTAAAATTTTCACTTATTATTTAATGTCAAAGTGTTCACATTACAAAAATAATGGTAAAGAAGATGATAGGGTTTTTTGTTTGTTTGTTTTTACTATCCTTATTGAACAATATATAAAATAATCAATCACTTATTTGTCACCATATACCTTTTTTAAAATGATTAATGCTTTCTGAAATCAAAGATTTGTTAAACCACTGAGTTAAAAAATTTAAGAAAGAATCTTCTAGACTGATTAGCAACTAGGCTAGAACAATACCACAGGTTTCCCAGCTCTTGATTCACTACTCTCTCTGGTACATCCAAATGTAATTTCTTTT
>NW_007741406.1:1068-3660 GCF_000696425.1 Galeopterus variegatus | reverse complement strand
GGCCCTCAGAAGTCAAGAAAGACTTAAGATACATTATAATATCAAAAGTATAAATTTGAGGCCCTCATGAATATAAAGGAAGGATAAACAGCTCTACTACTGTATTCCCTGGGCTCCCCCAGCTCAAAACCAGTTCTACTTCCTAAGACCCGAGTCACCCCATAAGCATCAATTGGAGGACTATCTCTGGGTTCCCTTCCTACCTTTTGGTCTGTGCCTCCCCCAACATCTACTAGTCTTCTCCTCTTCAATGTTTTCCTGTAGCAGTAACCCCACCGTAACTATAAGCTCAACAGTGTGTCCCACATTCAAAAATTACTTCTTTTCCTCCATGATCAAAACTCCAATTTTTCTAGCTTAGCTTATTTCAGGGAAATATAAGGGTAACTCAATTTAAAAATATCTTTACTGTGGTTAGCTCACTTGGTTAGAGCATGGTGCTGGTAACACCAAAGTCAAGGGTTTGGACCCCTGTACCAGCCACCTGCCAAATAAATAAATAAATAACTTAAAGAGAAAACAAAAACCCCCACCTTTTGCTGATGTATGAATAACTAATGCAGTGTTTATATCTATATATACTTACATCTGTGATATACAAAATTTCAGGACACAAAAGTGAATAAAATATTTGAGTCAATGTGTGGGGAAATACACTTTGGGACAAGAAAATCAAAGAAAATGTCTGCAGAGTCACTGTCTTCATTGTTCCTGCTTCTCACAGGGCCTACCTAGCTTCCTCCTCTGAAATGACACATTCTGCACAGCTCCACCTCTACTACTGTGTGCACAATGGCTCTCATAACTCTCATGGACTCGCGGAGCCTCATGGGTTCTCATAGGAGGTTGGAAGTGGCTCAGATGAGGGGGTGGCTTTTTATAAGCCCATGCTATTTGCAAGGTAACAGCTTATGTGTTGGTAAGAAGCAAGTGTACTAATGTTTTAAAAAATCATATGAATATTGGTCTTAGAGTTGTATGACATAAGGTAATTTCTTATACTCTCTAAGATTCAATTCTCTTACCTCGAGGCGCGGGAGCAACACCGAGGCTTGCGATCCCGTTGCCGGTCCCCGGTCCAGTACGGGGGCAACACTGAGGGTTGCGATCCATTGCCGGACACGGAAAAAAGACAAAAGACAAAAAAAATAAAAAATAAAATAAATAAAAATAAAAAATCATATGAATATTGGTCTTAGAGTTGTATGACATAAGGTAATTTCTTATACTCTCTAAGATTCAATTCTCTTACCTATAAAATGAGAGCAATCACACATTTCTTGCAAGATTGACAGTGGCATGACAGAGTATGTAATTAGGTGTCTGGCACATTGTAGGCATTTCACAAATGTTAGAGCCCTTGGATTCCTGCTCTTTACCCTTTTTACTTTGGAACCAGTCATATGTGTTTCAAGTGTACCTGAATTAAACAATTGCACTGGTGGTGTCATTAATATTTTTCCCACATTTTTTTCCATAAATATTCTCAAAATATTTTATAAAATTTTATCAAAACAAGTTTTTCCTTTAAAATTTCCTAATAATTATTTTTCCATGTGTGGCTAGACTTAACACCAATAAGATTAATCAATTAAAGCTTCATGTTTACCTGACCTAATTGTGTGTATTTGTGCGTGTGTGTGTGTATTTTACAACATTTGCAACAACCTTAATAGTATATTTGACCTTCATCGTTCCATTCAAAGGATCAAGTTGAAAGTGGTCTAGTGTGGAAATAATGAAGTTTGTAGAAGCTATAGTTTTCCCCAAGATTAGTTCACTGAATTCTGATTCCTTTTTATACCTCATGTGACATTCCTGTTGACTTTGAAAGGAGCTTGGTGGGTAGAAGGGCTCTGTAGAGAATGAAGAGGAACAAGAACCTATCTTGGAAAGTTTTAAACTCATATTTTAGTTGCTCGAAAGAATGGAGATCTGGATCTTCATAGGATTTTACTACAGTAATATTTAAACAGAGGTGTGGAGTTCCTGAACATTATAAAACACTCATTGCTTTCTTTCAAAGATGTCTTCTAACTGCTAGCAAGATGTCACGCTGGATAGTTGATTGCATGTCAGGAATTTTTTTTAATTGGTTATGGATATTCATGGGGTACGAAGCTGGCTGACAATACTTGTGCCCAAGACGTAATGACCAGATCACTATATCAGCATGCCCATTACCACAAATTGCGATTATTCCTCATATCCCCCACCCAATTCATCTCCAACCTCCCTCCCCCTCCCCCATCTCACCCCACTTTACAACCCTAGGTATGCTCTCTCCCTCTGCAAGTCCAACACACTACTGAGGTCTTCCTTTCGTTCCTTCTTTCTCTCTTAGCTCCTTATGAGTTAGGACATGCGACATTTTTCCCTCTGTGCCTGGCTTATTTCATAATTTTCTCCAATCTCATCCATGTTGCTGCGAATGGCAGAATTGCATTCTTTTTAATGGCAGAGTAGTATTCCATGGTGTATATATACCACAGTTTCCTGATCCAATCATCCATTGATGGACATTTAGGTTGGTTCTCTATCTTGGCTATTGTAAACAGATCTGCGATGAACATGGGAGTGCAGGTATCCCTT
>NW_007741406.1:0-270 GCF_000696425.1 Galeopterus variegatus | reverse complement strand
CACAGGTTTCCCAGCTCTTGATTCACTACTCTCTCTGGTACATCCAAATGTAATTTCTTTTAAGAAGTTCCTTGTAGATTCAGAAAAATAAGTTCAATCTTCCTGTGTTCTCTCCTAGACACTTTTTAAGCATTGTGCTTCTGAACAAAATTTTCCCAAGGAGGGAAAAGGAAAACTAATAAAAATCTTTAAATACATCAATATTGCTAACTGATGGCCACTCTTAGAATGTTTCATAGTGTAAGCAGCATATGTATTAAAAAACAGACC
>NW_007741405.1:25283-25493 GCF_000696425.1 Galeopterus variegatus | reverse complement strand
TTGAGGGGACACAAACAGTCAGACCATAGCATTGAGTTCCTCTCATTTAAAGGATTATTTTAAAAAATTGGTAATAGAATTTTTTTAAAAAAACCTCAACAAATTTATGTTCCCTATCTGAATGATAATTCTTATAAATGATTGACCTAAAGATCTAATAAAAACCTAGGAAACAATTATTTATGCAAAAAATGCACATTATACCTCTCT
>NW_007741405.1:17132-23647 GCF_000696425.1 Galeopterus variegatus | reverse complement strand
TTTTACGGTGGTATTTGGGCAGAGGCCGATCTCTGCAACTATCCTGTGTAAGAAAATTGCAACAAGGAAACAGCAAGTTCAAGTGTCCTGATATCAGAGCAAACTAAATGTATAAACAGAGGGACTTCAGTGGAGGAAAAGTTAAATGTACTTTGGGAGCAGAGTTGAGAGTAGGATAGCCTCCAACAGAACAGATTTCTGAATTAGTTCCTTTAAAATGAGTAGATTTGCAAAGCACAAAAATAGAGAGTGAGGGAGGGGGTGCAAGCAACATAGGCAGAGCATAGGGCAGGGAGCAGGCAGACCTGGCATGAGCAGCCTGTGTGTGGCTCAGCAGCTGGCGCTGTGCAGGAGCAGACAGAGGAAAACAGGGAGAGTTCAGCTTTCACCAGGAGACTTAGACTTTTCCTATAGGCAATGGGAAAGCACAGAAGACCAGTAAGATGACTAGAAAGACCACTGGCAGCAGTATGTAAGATGTTAGAGATGGTAGAGATCTACTTCTGGAGGCTTGGGGAGGTGAACTCGTATGTCACTCTTGGAAGGACATGAAGAAAGGCATTATGAGTCTGAACTCAGGTCGCACAAATAGTGATCTAAGAACCATTACGGAAAAAACGCGTACAGCACTGGATGACTAACTAATTATTCTGCCACAGAGAATGAATAAAGGAACATAGTCCATAATGAAGTTAAGATTTGTTCTGATTGCCCAGTTTGTGTATTCAGGAGAAAGGGGAAGTGGGGAGGATTATGCCATAGTTTCTGTTGGGAGAAATGCCCATTTCAAGTAAAGTTGGTGACTGTCTGTTTGGACAACTGTCTATGAGATGCTGTAGGCACTTGTGCAAATGGCCACATCACAACTGGATGTGAGCCTTGGCATACGGAAGGTGGTTAGAAGCAGTATGTACTGATCTTAAACAAAATGGGATGTAGGATATGACAGTGTTTATCTCAATTTAAGGCATATGTGCAAAATTACAGTATGCATTTTGCAAAAACAGTAAAATAGTAATAATAAGCACAACTGAACACACTGAGATGGTTTTCTATAGTGGAGAAAGTAAATGGGCATGTAGTACAGGAATCAAAGAGAGAGAAAAAATAAACAAGCAAATAAACGAATGAATGAATTTGTTAATAAGCTAAGAAAGGGATTCTGCATGCACCAACAATGATTTCATGCACTAAATAAAAGTACCAATAAATTTTTTGTACTTGATGTCCAAAAAACAACAGTAAAAAAAGGGGGAGAGGGATTGACTGTAAAGCACATAGATAAGGAGTAAGTCGTATTTGGGGATGAATATCTGGTAATTAGAATAAATGTTAATTACTTAAACTCACCAACCAAAACGTAAGGTCTAGACTTGTTTAAAATTAAATACAATTCAATTCAATTCGATTCAATTTTCTGCCCTTGTTGTTTATAAGAAAAATACTGAAAAACAGGAAGATACAGAAAGGTTAAAAATTGAAAGATGGAGAGAAAGTTAAGGCAGAGTAAAGAAAAGTAGATCTTTGGTTATTAGACAAAATGGAGTTAAGAAAAAATGACTAAGAATGAATAGAAAAGGACTTTCGACAAGAGAAAAAATACATCAAGAAGAAATAATGATTACGAGCCTATGAATTGTTAACAGTAGCAACTCCAATGATAAAGAAACAGCAGGCAAAATTACCAGATAAAATATGGAAAGTAACAATCATAGTTGCAGATTTTTTTTTTTTTTTTAAAGATGACCAGTAAGGGGATCTGAACCCGTGGCCTTTGTGTTATCAGCACCACACTCTCCTGAGTGAGCCATGGGCCGGCCCTAGTTGCGGATGATTTTAACACAATTCTCCTAAGTCAAGCAAGTCAAAAATAAGCAAAGACTTAAAACATATGAATACCAACAAGGTTTAATATGTGTATGTGTTCATCAACTTTACACAAAACAGATATTTACTTTTTGAAATAATATGTGAAACATTCATGAATGTTGACCAGACACTAGCACATATACAAACACACAGACAATACATTTTCAAGGGTCAACTTCATACACACTTTATTGAATGCAATAAAATCAGAACATGCTAAAAGAAATGAAAACTAATAAAGATGACCGGTAAGGGGATCTGAACCCGTGGCCTTTGTGTTATCAGCACCACACTCTCCTGAGTGAGCCATGGGCCGGCCCTAGTTGTGGATGATTTTAACACAATTCTCCTAAGTCAAGCAAGTCAAAAATAAGCAAAGACTTAAAACATATGAATACCAACAAGGTTTAATATGTGTATGTGTGCATCAACTTTACACAAAACAGATATTTACTTTTTAAAATAATATGTGAAACATTCATGAATGTTGACCAGACACTAGCACATATATAAACACACAGACAATACATTTTCAAGGGTGAACTTCATACACACTTTATTGAATGCAATAAAATCAGAACATGCTAAAAGAAATGAAAACTAACATAAATCCCAAGTGCCTGAAAATGATATAAAATTATAAGATAATTTGAGTTAAGGAAGAAACATTAAGGGAATTGAGAAATAATTCTAACTGAACAACAATGTAAACATTACTTATATCAGAACCTAAAAGGAATTTTATACCTGTAAATACATTCATCCGAACATGAGAATGAGCTAGGATTTCAAAAGACATGGTTGTGAGATGAACAAATGAACATACTGAAGGGGATGAAGGGAAGGACGTAGTAAATCAAAAGGGCAAAAATCAAATAAAAAATAATGCCAAAAACAAAGAAAAGGAGCATTTTAACAGTCCCAGACCATCAAACAATGCCCGAAACAAAGCAATAGAGAAGAGTAACAAACCCAACTGTTGGATTTAACAAACCTAGGCACAATACATTTTAAAAAACAAAGAAAAAATATATATGTAAGTAAAGCACCAAATTAATAAATTGGGAAATAACCAAGCAGATAATAGAGATTAGAGAAAATAAATAAAACAAGTGTACATAAATTAATCTGTTGATCCAGGTGAATGGATGAATTTTTAGCAAATACAAAATGTTAACATTTACTTGAGCAGAAATAAAATCCTTGAATAGACTAACAACCATAAGTGTATTTGAAAGTTATCGAAGATATTTTGGCAGTCTCCCCTACTACCTAACAAAAATTATTTTATTATGTTAGTGTAATTTTGATTGCAGAAGTGAATAAGGTAAATGAAGACAAACTTTAGAAGTTGTTTCATTTATTTTCACAGATGCAAAGCCTTAAATATGTATTAGACAAACAAAAATACATGTTGATTGATTAGTGCTTATTTCAGTAATGCAAAAATTGCTCAATATCAGAAATATCACTGAAATTTAGCATATTAATAGAACAAAAAGCAAAATAATGGGGATTATGCCACAGTTTCTGTTGGGAGAAATGCCCATTTCGAGTAAAGTTGATGATTGTCTGTTTGGACAACTGTCTATGAGATGCTGTAGGCACTTGTGCAAATGGCCACATCACAACTGGAAGTGAGCCTTGGCATACGGAAGGTGGTTAGAAGCAGTATGTACTGATCTTAAACAAAATGAGATGTAGGATATGACAGTGTTTATCTCAATTTAAGGCATACGTGCAAAATTACAGTATGCATTTTGCAAAAACAGTAAAATAGTAATAATAAGCACAACTGAACACACTGAGATGGTTTTCTATAGTGGAGAAAGTAAATGGGCATGTAGTACAGGAATCAAAGAGAGAGAAAAAATAAACAAGCAAATAAACAAATGAATGAATTTGTTAATAAGCTAAGAAAGGGATTCTGCATGCACCAACCATGATCTCATGCACTAAATAAAAGTACCAATAAATTTTTTGTACTTGATGTCCAAAAAACAACAGTAAAAAAAGGGGGAGAGGGATTGACTGTAAAGCACATAGATAAGGAGTAAGTCGTATTTGGGGATGAATATCTGGTAATTAGAATAAATGTTAATTAGTTAAACTCACCAACCAAAACGTAAGGTCTAGACTTGTTTAAAATGAAATACAATTCAATTCAATTCGATTCAATTTTCTGCCCTTGTTGTTTATAAGAAAAATACTGAAAAACAGGAAGATACAGAAAGGTTAAAAATTGAAAGATGGAGAGAAAGTTAGAGCAGAGTAAAGAAAAGTAAATCTTTGGTTATTAGACAAAATGGAGTTAAGAAAAAATGACTAAGAATGAATAGAAAAGGACTTTCGACAAGAGAAAAAATACATCAAGAAGAAATAATGATTACGAGCCTATGAATTGTTAACAGTAGCAACTCCAATGATAAAGAAACAGCAGGCAAAATTACCAGATAAAATATGGAAAGTAACAATCATAGTTGCAGATTTTTTTTTTTTTTTTAAAGATGACCAGTAAGGGGATCTGAACCCGTGGCCTTTGTGTTATCAGCACCACACTCTCCTGAGTGAGCCATGGGCCGGCCCTAGTTGCGGATGATTTTAACACAATTCTCCTAAGTCAAGCAAGTCAAAAATAAGCAAAGACTTAAAACATATGAATACCAACAAGGTTTAATATGTGTATGTGTTCATCAACTTTACACAAAACAGATATTTACTTTTTGAAATAATATGTGAAACATTCATGAATGTTGACCAGACACTAGCACATATACAAACACACAGACAATACATTTTCAAGGGTCAACTTCATACACACTTTATTGAATGCAATAAAATCAGAACATACTAAAAGAAATGAAAACCAACATAAATCTCAAGTGCCTGAAAATGATATAAAATTATAAGATAATTTGAGTTAAGGAAGAAACATTAAGGGAATTGAGAAATAATTATAACTGAACAACAATGTAAACATTACTTATATCAGAACCTAAAAGGAATTTTATACCTGTANTACATGTTGATTGATTAGTGCTTATTTCAGTAATGCAAAAATTGTTCAATATCAGAAATATCACTGAAATTTAGCATATTATTAGAACAAAAAGCAAAATAATACAGTTATTCCAAAATATAATGAAAAAACATTTCATGTAATTCAAAATTTATCTTAAAAATGAACAAAAAAAACAGAAATAGAAAAGTCTTTCCTTAAGCTGATTATTCAAAAGAGCAACAAATCCATAAATTACCAAATTTTTAACCTACCAAAAAATATATTTAAGACTTATACGGTAATAAGCTCTATTAAAGGATATGAATGAATGCTTGAAATAATAAAACAATGACCAATGACTTCAAATACTAAATAAGTTATTATTTTTAATTACTATATACATTTAATAAAATTCCAGTTAAAAATGTTATTGAGAATTACCAGGAGCTGATTGTGGAGGGAGGGAATTGATTACAAAGAAAGATAGGAATATATTTTGTGTTGATGGAAATATCACATTAATTTCAGGGGGCTACACAACTCTGCTTGTCAAAATACACAGAACTGCACATCTAAAGGTAATAAATAGATGGAACAAAACAGTCAGTACAGAAAGAAGCATATCTATATGGGAACTTGAGAAATGAAACAGCAAAGCCTTAAAGCAATAGGCAAAGAGAGAACGGTTTAGTACTAGCAGTGGTGGGTACAACCGACTTACTTTAAAGAGAAAAAGTATGATCTTAACAGAATTGTACGAATAGTCATCACAGATTTCCATAACAGGTTGCGAGGTAGATTATCTTTCTTAACTGACACTCCCACTGAAAGAAATTAAGAAAGGTGGTCAAATATGAAAACATACACCAATGTCGTAAGAAACTACGAGGGCCAATCTAACAGCAGATGGAACTCAGAGAGAGAGTGAGGGTCACGCCTAATCGTGTCAGGAAACCCAGTGAACTTGACCCGAGGTTGCTCAGTACAGGGTGTATGAGGGGAGGAGACAGAAACAGGTGTGGCCCAGTGTGGGCACTCAGGAATCAGAACTTCCCCCCATCAGGCTGGGACTCCAAAGGACCAGACCCCCCGTGTGAGGATAAATCAAAAACAAACTCCCTCCCCACCTCCGCCCCACACTGGAACCAAAGAGAATGTTCAGTTTCACACTTACACATATTCTTACTCAAATACAGAAAAGCAGGAGCAAAGAGAGAATCTAGAAAGTAGCCAGACATAAAAGACATATATATCTGCCAAAAAAGACAGTTACACTGACACAATTTTTAATATCAGTGATNGTGGTGTTTCAGGTAGGAAAAATAAAAGTAATCCTAGATTCAAGTTCTGAAGGAGGAATAAAGTGAAGAAAAGGATAAATACGTGAGTTAATGGAAATAAACTTGAATTATAAAAATAAAAACAGCATTTTATCAGGTTAAAATATAATGTAGATAAAATATGCAAACATTTACATATAATCCAGAGAGGAATAGAAGGAAATAAAATATTCTAGGGTCTTTCTGCTTCTGGAAGAAGGATAAACATACTCACAGACTTTAGACACTTGCAAATTAAGAACAGCGTGTAAGCCCCACGTTAACTGCTAAAAGAATAGACCCAGACAGTCCAGCTTCCAAGTTCA
>NW_007741405.1:1407-16694 GCF_000696425.1 Galeopterus variegatus | reverse complement strand
TCCAGGAAATTTTATGTAAAGCAAATCTGTTGCATGAATTTTAATATCAAAGTACACTTTAATAATCCTTATAAAATGTCCTCCCTAACAAATGCAGTGTTGAAATCAGTGGGATGATGTAACAATACAAATTGTACACGTGTGTGATACTGTATCATTAAGGATATGGTATATTATACTGTATCTATCCATCTATCCATCTATTATCCATCATTTAAAGTCAGATCGAAATGCAGTGAACCTCAGAGTATGACTGACTCAACTCTGCATAAGAGGAACAATCAGAGATGGCAGCAGCTTGGATTCCCAGGGCCTTGGGGCCTTATGACACTCACAGAGCACATCCAGTGGGGAGAGAGCGATCAAGGATATATATATATATATATATATATTTGTTAAGAAAAAAAAATATATATATATATTTTTTTTTCTTAAAAAATATATATATATATATATATATATATCCTTGATCGCTCTCTCCCCACTGGATGTGCTCTGTGAGTGTCATAAGGCCCCAAGGCCCTGGGAATCCAAGCTGCTGCCATCTCTGATTGTTCCTCTTATGCAGAGTTGAGTCATTCATACTCTGAGGTTCACTGCATTTCTGTCTGACTTTAAATGATGGGTGATAGATTGATAGATGTATAGATACGGTATAATATACCATATCCTTAATGATACAGTATCACACACGTGTAAAATTTGTATTGTTACATCGTCCCACTGATTTCAACACTGCATTTGTTAGGGAGGACATTTTATAAGGATTATTAAAGCGTACTTTGATATTAAAATTCACGCCACAGATTTGCTTTACATAAAATTTTCCGGAATTCATTTTTTTCTTTACTTTTTAGAGGTGTCTCTTGCTATAATCATTTAGTCATTTTTA
This sequence comes from Galeopterus variegatus, assembly GCF_000696425.1. Classification (NCBI taxonomy): domain Eukaryota; kingdom Metazoa; phylum Chordata; class Mammalia; order Dermoptera; family Cynocephalidae; genus Galeopterus; species Galeopterus variegatus. Next base: position 15,802 of record NW_007741405.1, on the reverse strand, counting down.
ACTATTACAGTTAAAATAATGATCTTAATAATTATTTATGTAGTCAGATTCTATTTGTCTTTTCACCACTGTCTTTACTCCATTATTTTTAGTATAAAGAACGGACATATATCTGCCGTCTTATTTGGTACCAATCCTCACACCCTTGTGTTTCTTTTTCTCTTTTCTCTTGCCTGTTTTGGATTAACTTTTGTTATCATTCAAGGTCAGAGGAAACCACGCTGGGGGTGCCTGGAGTCGGATGCCCTGGAGGCGAGCCCGTGCTGAATCTCTGAGCCGTCCCCCCACCCCCTGCCTGCACCCCAGAGGGCCCACTAGCCCTGCTTTTGCCCGCCCCCACCCCCCCAGTCGGCCTGGGCTGCTTGTTTGGTGCTGGGCTCACATTAGGGCAGAGCAGCTCCCTCTCCCTCAACACCAGCAGACTGGATTGTACCAGGGCAGGGCGCTGAGCCCAGGAGGATCCCCTACTCCGCAGGGGCAGATAACTTGGCATCTCCCCTCCTCGAAGGCTGCGAATATTTTCTGAGGCTCTGGGCTTGCAGGTTTGCCTGCCCCTCCCAGCAGCAGCAGGCTGGAGAGATGATGGACTGAGGGGTCTGAGCCCCTCCCCAGCGGCAGCGGCTCCGCGCCAGCGCCTGCGCCAGGGGGCGCTGCCGAGCCAGGACTCTCTGGGTCTGGGGTCCAAGTTCCTCAGCTCTGTTATCTTGGCCCACACCGGGCTTTTCAGGAGCTGGTGCAATGCTGACTGCTTTCTTCTTCACCACATTTAGGTCAGTTACCTTCCCTCCCAAGTTTTGCCAAAGGCGAACCGGGTTCTGAGTCCTTTCTCCCCTCTGTGGGACTTTTCACTTTGGTAGTGTACTAAAACAAGTTATAATTCTGGAAATTTATTAAATTTTCTTGCACAGGAGCACTGTTTTCTGCTTGCCCTCGGCTTCTTCAGCAGATGGGCCTTTTCCTAGATGTTTTTTCAATGAACCTATTCAAGCATGATTCCTCATTCATAAATTCAAATACTTTTTATTAAACAAATCTGTACATCAAGATTAATTTTGTGCTGAAATTGGCCATTTCCTGAGAAAGTTGTTGCCTTTCAGAAGTGAGGTGGGGGGATACCTGGCCTCCACAGGACAGGGACTGTCCTCTCTCCTGTTGGTCAGCATTTCCAACTTTGCCCGCCAGAACATCCTATAGACAGGGTGTTTTGACTCGGAAGCCAGGGTGGGTGTGTAACCTGCTGAGGTCTAAGCTTGGTCTGGAGTCGCTTCTGCTGTAACAACTTGCATTCATCAACAGTTCACCTCCATGTGTTAGACTCTTTGCAAACATTTTCTCCGTTGCAAGAAAGGTAGAGTTATAGCCGCCCTTTTCAAGAGCCCCAAAGTCAGGATTTGGATGCAGATCCGTCTTGCAGTATCCTTAGTGCTGGCCCACGCTGCCTTCACTTGGAAACCAGGCTTGGGAGTTGCAGGGGGAAGACAGGGCTGGAGTCTAGCCTTGGTCCATCCAGCGCCAGGGAGAGCTCGCACTGCAGTTGTCTCCTGCTTCTGTAAAAACACTGCCTTTCATAACATCGTAAAGAAAAGAAATGAGGCAAGTCCTACTCTTTTTTTTTTTTTTTATAAAAATAAATAAATGGCCAAGATAAAAGGATTCAAGCTCTGCACTTATCTTAAGAGCTAAGGGGAGGGAAAGGTTATATTTTTTCACACTCTGGTGTCCCCATGGTAACATGAAAAATCCTTTCTACTCTACAAACCATACTTGTGCTATCAAGACTCCCCAGGAAATGTTTGCCTGTTTGCAATCTAAGGTTGAAGAAAAATAGACACATATATACAATGCTTTGGACTGTTTACTTTTGAGAGCTTTTACTCTAGGAAAATCGACTCTGTTATCTCACTGCCTGAGATCTTTCTCTCAAGGGTAGATAGCGGGGTTGCCACAAACCAGCTCCTTGCGATGATTAACATCTGGAAGGCGGGCTGTGGTGGAGCCTGGTGGCCGCGGGGCTGGTGTTTGTCAGCTGTAGATGTTCACGGTGGCAAAGGTCCTGCACTGCGCAACCTCTCCTAGTGTGGAAAATGAAAGCACCAGCTCCGATGACACACAGAAAACGAAATTGCAATAACAAATGGTCAGAATCTTGGGAAGTCTCACTTAAAAGGTACATTTGAGAGAGACCTTATTTTACTTATTCTGCAAGTGTCAGCAGTTCTGGGCAGCCCGGACTCAGGATTTACAAGTCCTAACAATCAAGTTGTCTACAAATAGGTAGACACCATAAAGAATGTTACCAACAAGGAATGGCAAAATAAATATCACTTTTTATTTATTTAACACGGTAGATTAGATCCAAAGCTTTCTATTTTTAGATGCTTTATAAACTTATAAACCAACAACGTATGTTTACAAAACAAGATTTGGAGGAGAACCTTTTGATGAATTGTGGTACTCCTGACGACCAACAGATATTAAGGCTATATGCTAAATAAATAATAGCATGAGGCAATAAAAAGGGGAAGAGAAGGTGTTAACATCAGAACCGCACTCTTTCTCGAGGATTTGCATGCAAAATTAATCGCTTTTCCTTCATGACTTCCCAGACATTATGTCACATTGCTATTGTGGAGCTTAATGCACAGAGTTGTTTTTGTGTATCATGCATCCAATATAGGAAGACCCTGAAGTCAGAGTCCATTCCTCATTTATCTTATTATAGCCAGAATCAACAAGGGAGCGCGGTGTCAATAATCACAAATGCCAATACAATTGAATTAAAAATAGCAACAGCAAAAACAACAAATAAACACAATTTCCTTGAGCAGATTTCCATAACAGGGAGGCACAAAATGGAGAAGAAATTAATTTTGTGTGCACTGAGCAATCTACACACGATTACATTTAACCTTCAGGATGATCCTATGCAATAAGAATTATGCTTCGATTTTTTAAAATAAGGGAACTGGGACTCAGAGAGGTTGCATGACACAGAACCCAAGAAAGGTATATGTGGAAAGACAAAGGGTAAGGGGTGAGGGACATGAAGACATGCAGTTGTAGTTCCAGCCAGTGTAGACAGAGAACACCCCCAGACGCAAGTATGGAGAGAAGAGGAAATCATCCAGCCTCTAGAAACAGCTGCATTTAATTATGGCTCTTTCCCTTACAAACCAGGATTTCTGAAAGTTACACAACCCCTAAGCTCCCCTTAAAAAAGAGAAAATAGTATTTACCTCAAAGGATTTCATATATGAGATACAAAGTGCCTACTTGGTATATTGTCTGTGTCAAAGGAAGTTCTTAATAAACAGCGAGGATTATTAATCATCTGAACGAGGATTATTAATCAGTTGCTACAAGCCATTATTATCATAGGAGGATGTCATTTAACCCACAAGTTAACCAATCTAGGCATGTCTTGATACAGTAACTGGCTTTAGTGCAGTTTTTCAAAAGAAAGGCTTTCTGAGTTATGCAATGCTTTTAGTGGGCATTATAAAATGTCTCCCAAAATTGTAAATGTAATGAAACCACTGCAAATCAACTCCCTCAAAGAGAATGTAGGAGAAAAATCAAATGAAATAAGATGTTCTCCCTTGTTCCCAGGTGTGAATGCATGCTCACATTGACACTGTATGTCTCCACAAGGACATTTTATTGCTACTGATCCCAGGCAGCAGTTCAAGTGACACTGTATAGCCCAGTACCTATCAATTGATCTCACAGGCTAAATTTCCAATCTTTTGGGCTGCTGACTTGTATTTTTCTAGTCTGGCTTACAGCTATTTATTTCCTCACCAGCCTGGTCAACATTACAATCTAATAATTCAGCACTAACGTTGAGATAAAATTTTGCAGGTCTGGGCATTTATGTGAGAAGCTCACTTCTTTGATGTTAACAACTAAAGTAGAAAGAATTCCTAAAACTAATGTGTTTAATACTATTATGAAAAATACAAGGACCGTGGGGGGAGGGAAGACAACATCAGGCAGTTTGTTATTGAAATAAAGTAACTCAGTTTGCTTAAAAGGCTGTATGCACATAGAGAAGTATTTGATTATTGTATACAGGAGTTGGTTTCTTAAAAGGCATCTACAGAGTTCAAGGAAGCATCCAGAAGATGGCTTGAAATAAATGCAACGCTGGTCTGTGACACCCTCCTTCAAATGTGTGATAAAAAATGTACGTGTTAGGTCTGATTCCAGAAGTTCAACAGACACTGTTCATTCAACATGCATAGCAAGGTGGATGCAGAATGTCTGTGCTGGTGTGCCTGCGACCCTTGGCTTGTGCCCTGCCTGGCTCCTGAAATGCCACCCTCTGCCTTCTGTCACTCACGCTCACTCTTCAAAACCCAGCTTGAATTTCATGTTCAGGGGCAAGAATTTCTTGACATTCTGGCAAAAATGCATCACACCACCTGTATTATTTCAGTACCCTGTACTATTTTTGTTGCATTTATGACCATATATCAACATTCCTTTGTTTAGAAGTCTGTGTTGAGTATATTGCAGACACTCAATAGCAATTTGTTGAGTCAAGTAACACCTGCTCTTTGAGATGGTGGCGTGATAAGAAGTTTTGGGTGAATGAAAGCTCAGACATTGAGACTCAACTCATAAAAATTGACTTTTTTTTTCCTCCTGTATTCATTTATTCAGTAATCCAGTTAAAAGATGGAGTGAGCGTCTACTATAGCCACAGATCTCTGGAGATGAAAGAATCAATTCACTTTTCTATTCTATTCATAAGCTTGTTGAGGAAAAATAATTCCGTTCTCCTATTTTTTGAAAAATTATTAATATAAAATATTTTTACAGGCAAGTTTTTCTTAATGTAGATTGACTAATATTGTTAACTTAATTACTCTTCAAAATAATGGTGTAAGTTTTTTTTGTTTGTTTGTTTTTAGGAAAAGGCACTTTAGAGGATTCATTAACTTGAAGATGTAGAAAGCATTTCAGGCATTAGGAAAACTAAATAGCCTGAAGCCTCAAAACAGAATTAAATCCCCGGCTTTGTTAACTTCAGTATACCGTTCCATTCACCGTTATCAAGAAGTCCTCATTCAGGCTGAGCTGAGCGGCAGTGACAACTGCTCTTTGCTGATAATTCCCTGGCGACGGGCATTGTTCCTCAGCACTCACTGAACAGGAAAAAAGAGAATTTTCTTGCTAGTGCCCTGTGGCACAGCAAAGAGTTTATAAAACTCAGCTGAGAAGGAGGTGCCTCTCTGAGCCTTGATTTTCTCATCACTAAAATAAACGGATTGGGGAAGGCGAGGTGTCTTCACCTACGAGATTCTTTAATCTGCATCCTCATCTCATATACATCGGCAAGAAAACCATCAGCTTGGAGGGCTGTGGGGAAATGCAGGATGAAGGGAGAGCACTAGAGAGGAGAAGAAAGCAAACAACTTCTGTTCAAATCGTATTCCACATGAGTCCAAGTCCATTTCCACCATGGCCACTCAGGCATGGTGCTGTTCTCTAAGATGAATAACTAATTTGGAGCTGGGATACGGATTTCTATTTCTCTGAATCTAATATCTATACCTGGGTCTATGTCTATCTATCTAGCTAGCAATACACATTGATATTCAACACTAAAAGAAAGGTAGTAAACAAGGATGTTCATCGGAACAACACAGACTGAGTCTTTGGCTGCTGCTAGCCCCCAATCCTAAAGTTTTGTGGTATGTAAGTCATCATGGTAACTCACATTTTAATGTGTCAAGTGTATATAGATCAGTGCTTCTCATACTTGAATGTACACCGGAGTCGCCTGGAGGAATCATTCAAACTCAGATTTCTGGGCACTACCTCAAGATTTTCTGATCCAGTCACCTTTCAGTGGGTCCCAGAATTGTATTTCTCACAAATTCCCAGGGGATGCTGATACCCACAGTTCAGGGACCACACTTTAAAAGCTAAAGACAGGGCCAAATTAGGGGAGAAGTGCCTGTTTCGTGTCCCAATCCTCTTTCCCATCAGTAAAAATGTGCTCTAGAAACTAAAAGTCTCCATTTCAATTTTTCATGTAATCTTTTACAAATATTGTTTTTTTCTTTTGGAACTCAAGCATTTGGAGGGCATATTCTTGTGTAAAAGAGGTAAATACAAAACAGCAATGCCACTGTAACAAATCAGATATACTCAATATATATGAATATTTATATATATGAATATTTATAAATGACCATAATTGCCGTTATAGCTCACAGTATAGAAACTCTGTTGGCATACTTTGCCCGAGTGCTTTTTAGTCATAATAAGACTTTTTTGGATGCTTTGGTCTTGACCTCTATTTCTCAGCTCATGAATAGAAACTCTGTTGGCATACTTTGCCCGAGTGCCTTTTAGTCATAATAAGACTTTTTTGGATGCTTTGGTCTTGACCTCTATTTCTCAGCTCATGAACCACTTGCAAGTCTTTGCTTTTTAAAAATTCAGAAATTCATTAGAGTTTTACTGTAAAATTTTACCAACAATATAATAGCAGGCAGCAAATCTCAAGAAAGCATTTTTTCAAGTGTGTCTGCCTTGTATACCATTTTTTTTTGTACCTTTGCAGAAAAACTAATGACAGTGGAGATTTTCTCCTTCAATGATTTATTAATTTCTTCCTTCACAGAAAAACCATATGCACTCTTGGAAGCTCTTCTCAGCTCTTAAATTGTTTTTAAGCTAACTTGTCAGTGCCATTTAAGAAAATGATTCTTTTTTCCAAATAGAATAATCCTGGTAATAGATTATTTCATTTTTGCATGATTATAATTAATGGGATAGTTCAAAGATCATTTGTGTTTAATTCAATGGGAGTTTGGGAGGCTTGAAAATTGGGAGAAAACTAGCAATTGCAGGTAGCTATAATGTATCATACCATTAACACTCATCCTCTCATACAAGGATCACATCTATACCTGAAAGTTTGTATGGCTGGCCCCATTTTACAGAGGAGGAAACTGAGGCATAGAGAGTAAAAGTAACTTAACAGATTTTAAATGGTCAGAGATGATAGCTCAGGAACTCAATCTGGGTGGGTCCATTTCCAAAGACCCCACTGCGTGACAGTCCAGAATTATGTATACATATATACTATTAGAGAAATAGTATTCAAGGTTCTCCATCACATTTTTCTATCTTGCTCCAGAAAAATTATCAACCATGCCCTCAAATATGCTTTAGCGTCTCTTCCATTTGGCCTCTCTCAGTAAGCCCAAAAGATGCATAACAAAGATCTGTCTATATCAACCTATTGCTGCTCAGTGGTCTGGATAAAAACCATGAATCCTGCCTCAGGATTGTCCTCACCTCCAAAAACCATGATACTCCCCTTTTTCCTTGTCTCAGTCACATTGTGCTCCATGGGGTCTCAACGCTGCCTATTGTATCTTGTCATATACGCACTGGAAATTAGACCAGATGGAATATTTATTCTTTTTTTCACTGGCACTTACTAACAACCCTTATAGAATATGGTTTGTAGTTAGGTGTTATGATGATGCAAACAGAAATGGGAGAAAATTTCTGATTATCAGCAGCCAAAAGATCATAAAAAGATATAAGGAATTACCTGTGATTAGCAATCATTACATATTAGCTATTATTACATAAAAACAAAGCAGGTGTCATGCATGAGAGACAGTAAAAGGCCATGAGGCATTAGAAGAAATGATGATTTCAGGCTGAAAGAGTCAGGAACACATAAATGAAAGAAAGTAGCATTTAAGCTGTACTTTAACGTTCTGTTCTTAAGCATAGGTGCACCTGCTTCTGAGATGTGCAAAGTGACCTGCTGTGCTACAGGAAGAAATTATTGAATTTGCAATTCTAATAATTTTTCTCCTATACTTTTTTTCTCCTATACTTTTAAAAAATGACATTAATATTTGATTTACTACTGAGACTGGGTACTTTCTTCTCTACCCAAGTGTCTTACCTGTCACTCGAGTTCTGCTAGGGAAGGGTGGGATTCCATGACCAGAGGAATGGACACCTTGCATCTACTGGTTCATTTGTCCTGCTGGTATACATCACAGAGTACCTAGATAATAGGATTGACAGAATATATTATTTTGTTTTAATTAAGTAACATACAGAGAAATGCATAAGTGACTTGAAAATGTTTACCTAGAAAACATGAATTAAGGATAATATTACTAAGTCATAAGTAAGAAAATGGCAGAACTCACATTTTTTCTATGCCTTTGACAAGTTCAGTTGCAATTGCATTGTTGACAATGGTAACCTAAAATCCAAAATAATCAATAAGAATAAATGTACATGTATTATGGGGTGTGTAACAAAGTTGTTTTTAACAAATAAAGTTACATGATCTAAAATTTGCTTGGACATTATTGAATACAGGGATGGGCAAGATTCTATGTTCTAGTGTTCACTGAAATGCCCCAGAATAATTTGTGAATGGCACTCTAAGCATTCATTAGCTTGTCATCCCTAGCACTTTGAAGAAATGTTAAAATAAAATACATGCTTATATGATAAATGGATTGAAATAGTTTATAGGAGAGCAAAATTACATTTGTAGAGTGTCAGTGAAATGAAAAGTGAATGACTCTTTGAAAAGGAAACAAGTATTGAAGTCTTCCAAAGCATATGCACATATTTATATAAACAACATAAAATGTTGTCATTTGGTTCAATAGTTGAAATTATATCAAGCATTATTTTTGTATCTTCTCCTTCCTTTTACTTTCATAGTAATTATTTAACATCAGAATCATAATGTTTAAGCAATTACTGATTCTAATTACTTTAGGCAATGAAAGATATTATACCTTTTTAACAGCAAATCTTTAATTAGCATATTAATCAAAAGATGAATAATTTACAAATTCAGTAACAGATATGAATTATTCTAAAAGAGGCCTTGTCCACGAGGAGCTCAGGAAGTTTATTAATTTTTTTAGAAGTTCCTGGACATCTAACCAAGACTGTTACTACCTATTCGATTAACTTTGCAGAAAAATAAGAATAAAAATCTCAATGGATTAATGACGTGTTCATTCTCTGTCCTGAGGTCCTGATCTCTCAATTGGCACTGTCTGAAACACAAAGCAAAAGTGAGAAGCTGTTAACTTCAGATGACCCTTGAAGCCATGACCGCAATAGCACCCAGACATGGGGAGATGAGCAGGCTTCCCGCTGAACCTAACATGCACGGAGTTTAGAAAGCCCTGAGTCATACGCAGGGTGAAGTTAGTTTGCTTAGCGCTCACTCACAGGAGCTTGGGGATAGGCACGACTGAGATTTAAAATGGGATGCTTTTCCTCTTGGTCTAAAAGTGCAGGGTCTTATAAAACCAGTCCAAATGTCCATCATCAGATGAGTGGATAAGGAAAATGTGGTATATCTACACAGTGGAATACTACTCTGCTATAAAAAAATGAAATACTACCATTTGCAGCAACATGGATGAACTTAGCAAAAATTATATTAAGTGAAATAAGCCAGGCACAGAAAGAGAAATACCACATGTTCTCACTTATTTGTGGGAGCTAATAAAAATAAATAAGTAAATAAACAAACAAATGGGGGGAGGGAAGAAGACATAAAAATCACAACAACAACTTGATTTTGTTAAGACATGTGAATAGCTATGATGTTGATGGGGGGTCAGAGGAGAGGGAGAGAAGAAGAGGAGGAATTGATAAAGAGACAAAAATCAACTATATTGTATATTGATAAATTAAAATAAAAACCAAAAAAACCAAACCAGAAAACGGTAATCTAATAAGAGGAATGAATTTAATCTATATGTTGAATAAATTACTGAAATTCTCAAAAAAAAATATTCACCCTTAATTAAAACAATATTGATATGTCTTTTCACATCATCAGATTTGCAAAAATTTCCAAATCTGACAATACCAAGACCGAACAGGCTAAAAACAGAACAAAATGAAACAAACAAACAAAAAAAAAACGAAAAAAAATCCCTAGAAGATTGCTTCCCTTCTGAAGTCATGTTTTTCTATCAGCACAGTAATGCACACCGAACAACTTATACGTAGGTAACCAAGGTGAATGGGCCATGATCTTGGGCAGTGGGGGTGGGGTGGGGTGGGGGTGGAATTCACTGTCTCCTCTTTTTTCTTGCTGATTTATTTAAATCCCTCACTTATCCCTTCGACTCTATCCTTGATACCAACAATTTAAAATAGCTACTGTTAACTGTAGCTATATTACACTAAAGCACTGATTAAAAAGTAAAAACTTAAAGAAATGGTTATACTGTAATTTTGATTGAAGCATGTGTAATAATTTGAAGTAAGCCAACATCAGGAAACTTTGGGGAGGTCACTGCTCTGACCCTACAACCACAGGGTCCCCAAGCTCTCCCCTCTGTAAGCTGACAGTCGTGGATGGGCCACGGGGTGTGGGCTCTGGAGGACGGTGAACGTCTCTGGACAGAGGAGAGATGTGTAGCAATGCTCTGGTTCCACAGCTGTGAGTGGGGACTGTCAGGGAAGTCAGGTGGGATGAGGGGAGAACGCTGAGACAAAAAAATAACTTGGGGTAGATATGAATCCTGTTTTCCCAGACATTTCCTGGCTTTGCTATACATTTTGATCTTCTGGTTTAAACAGTAACTTGAATGAATGAATTCACAGTATAATTTCCCCCCTTTAAATCCAATATCATGCATTAAATATTTCCTTTACATACAGTTCTCTCTCTCTCTCTCTCTCTCTCTCTCTATATATATATATAATTATTTTTATTTATTTATTTAATTATTTATTTAATTTATTTTTTTAGAAGATGACCGGTAAGGGGATCTTAACCCTTGACTTGGTGTTGTCAGCACCACGCTCTCCCAAGTGAGCCACGGGCCAGCCCTTACAGTTCTATTTTTAACAGAAGTGTTTTAGAAGCTGAAAATTGCCAATGAATATCACAAAGCACCTTTCTAGAAGGGGCAGACCCAACATTCATCTAAATTTATTTTACCTACACCTAATATAAGGGCAGTATTGTTTAGGGTCTTTGAAGCTAGTGGCACTTTTAGTCAGTAGATTCTCATCCACGAATTAGAGAGTTTTATACATCTTTGAGGTTGCTGAGGACGATGCCTATCAGTGTGTCGATAGGTATCCAGTAGTAGATGTTCAATATCTGTCTGACGAAGAAATAGAAAGTGAATGACGTCAATTAAGAAATATTGAATAACATCTCAGTTTTAAATCACAAATAGATAAATGAATATAAACGTTAGAGATTAGTTGTGAATATTATTTTTTATTAGGTTCCCTTCTCTTTATGGGCATTGGGAAGTTGAAGGTGGATAATCCCAGGGTTGGGCCTCTGGGTAACTAACACTTGCTGCAGGTTTGGAAACTGTTGCAATCAAAGCAGAATTACCATGGACCTAAAAGCTAGACTTTCCAAGCTCAGGGGGGAAAGGTTGGGGGGAAGGAGACTGTTCAATTATTGATGCTTTCATTCCATCAGTAAGTGTGGAGACTTTAGCGATGACGACGTGCTGGAGCCATAGGTGTGTGGGAGGAATGGCTGTCAGAGCTGTGGGAAGGAGAATGGGACCTGTGGTTGGTGCAACTGCTGGGCTCTCACGAGAGCTGACAGCAGGGAAGCCACCTGCCCCTGGTCTCCAGTCGGTGGTCTCTCCGCCAGTCTTGCCTTTAACCTTCAGCCCTCATGATACTTTCAAAATTAGTTATAAATGTAACACTGCGTTAATCAAATATATAGCGTGAGACTTTATTTTAAAGATGTGAAAACTGTGAGAATGTGTGTTTTAAGGAAGTTTTTTTTTTACAATAAATTATGATTGTATCTAGAACTGTTTAATACAAATTTCTGCAAAGCATACAAAGTAATACAGAGTAGGCTAATTTTGAGCTAAACTAAGGGTCGACCCTTATTTCAACCTAGTATTCCTAAGCTGCTCTGTTAATAGTAATGCTCAGTATAAGCTTATATAAAACAAACATTCAACTTACACAAGTGCATAGTGGATCCTGGTGTTCATCTTTGTCCTGGTTCCGTCCCAACTCAGACACGCAGAGTGGACACCCATCTGACACAGGATGTCCGGACTTAGAAACGATGTCACTTAGAACTGACAACATCCCACTTAGAAGAAATCTTTGTGCTGAAGACCACAAGAATTCTTAAAAGTGTGTCTGTGCTCAAGGCAAAGGTAATGCTGTAGTTTGAACGTTTGTGTCCCCCTAAAATTCAAATGTTGAAGTCTTAACCCCCAGGTGATGGTGGTATTAGGAGGGGAGGCCTTTGGGAAGGTGACTAGGTCATGAGGTTGGAGTCCTCATGAACATGATTAGTGCCGTTATACAAGGGTCCAGAGAGACCTCTTGCCCCTTCCCCAACATGAGGACACAGCGAGGAATTGCATTCTATCCACCTGGAAGCAGCCCTCACCAAATACTGAATCTGTCAGTGCCTTGATCTTGGACTCCCGGCCTCCAGAACTGTGAGAAATGAGTTTTTGTTGTTTATAAGCCTCCCAGTTTATGATGTTCTGTTACAGACACCTGGGCAGACTAGGACAGGCACACCGTGAGGTCCTTGGATGAATCCTCCAGGCATCACCTGCTGAAGTCTGCTATGGACCCTGCAGGCTTCCAAAGGTGATGTCCAGCCTGTCCTGGTGTCCACCAGGTCCACAGCCTCCAGTTGTGTGAGGTCTGGCTCGGCTCTGCAGCAGGACTGCTGAGGCTGACGGTCCGCCTAGATGCTGCTGGGTTTTCTACAAGGCTCCCCTTTGTTCACACAGGCCCACATTTGCTCTAGAGTCACAGTCCCCACTGGCTATTCTTGTCAGTGTTATTTTGTTACCCCATGAATTCTTCTGCTGTGCTCTCTGCCGGTGCACTCAGGAAAGAAGCCCAATGTGAGGCTTCCTCCTGCTGTGTGTTGAGACCCTGTGGTCGGTGCCGACCATCTGTCTACCCCAGTCTGGACTTGAAGATCAGATCTTCACCTGCTTCCCAAGCCCCACTCAATGAGGACACAAACAGGCCCCTCTGCTCGACGACCTAGAGGTAAAGGGGGCACCACAAAGGAAGGGAGGAAAGACAGCCCTCGGGATAAAGTAACATGACGTTTACACACACACCACATAACACACCACACACATGCACACCACACTCACATACACCCACTCTACGTGCTGCGTACCTCACACTCCCACACACCCACACACACTGTAAGACACACACCACACACATGCACAGACATATATGGCAGACACATGACATGCACACACAGTCACCATGCATGACCTCCATACGACACACAATACACACACTACACACGCACAAACACCACACAAATACACACCACACACATACACTACACACCACTACACCACACAATACACACACCACACAATACACACACCACTCTTCACCCCCAACACCATGCTACATAACACGCACTAACTTGAATACAGATTTTGGCCTTATGTTATTCATCCAACAAATGTAAAATATTTATTTATAAATATTTATAACTTTTATCTGCAATGAATTGAGGTGGGCTGAGAACACACAGATGAGGAGGCAGAGCCACTGCCCTCGAGATCTCGCAGTGTTTTGTGCACACGGACAGGTCAGCAGCTCGTCACCATGTGCGACGAGGACGCTGAGCCTGCAGGAGCTCCTTGGGAGGCCACTTTTCTTCTGGACCCCGCGACCTCTCTGAAATGTGCTCAGTGGAAGAAGCTCTTACCTTGTTCCTGAATAAAAATTCTGACAGACCCAAGAGTTTTCTAATCATTCTCAGGTAATTCAAAAGGCTGCAGACATTTCAAGAAACAAAACACGGTCTTGATGCAGAAATTAGGAAGCTCATCCCAATATTTAACCAGCAGATCCACCCACCCCTTATGGTCCAGGCCTCTCCAGGCGGGGCCAGAAGCAGGTGGTGCCTGCGGCCACGGGGCAGGCGTGTGGCTTTCTTCCTTCTCATTCATCTGTGTCCCTGTCGCTTCCTTTCCCGTCTGTCCTGAGTCTGTCATGGGGAGGGGAAGCTATGAGAAGAGAGAAGTTTTAACTAACAGGCACTGCTATAAAACAGATCCATGCTCTACGTCTGGCCTGTGCTGCAGTGTGGACCTTGTGCACACTGTGGGTTCTTCAGAAGTCCCATTTACCTTGATGTGAGCAAGGTCCTTCTGGGGTCACTGACTGCCTCTTTAGCCCCTTATACCTCAGTTTCTCCTTTGCTGAGGGCTGTTCTGCATGTGGGTCAGGTCCATAGAAAGGGACCTAAGATGACTCCACTCCAGATGGCTGTTGTACAGAACTTACATGTGGTCCATAAGGGACGCCCACTCATTCTTCAGACAAATTCCTGACACGTGGGCTAATCCAGTCACAATTT
>NW_007741405.1:0-704 GCF_000696425.1 Galeopterus variegatus | reverse complement strand
AGCCCCTTATACCTCAGTTTCTCCTTTGCTGAGGGCTGTTCTGCATGTGGGTCAGGTCCATGGAAAGGGACCTAAGATGACTCCACTCCAGATGGCTGGTGTACAGAACTTACATGTGGTCCATCAGGGACGCCCACTCATTCTTCAGACAAATTCCTGACACGTGGGCTAATCCAGTCACAATTTTTCTTTCTATCTGAAGAATTCCCAGGCATGATTTGGGGACAGTTAACTGTGTCCCATGAGGTCTAGAGGACACATTTCAAGCTTTCCAGGTGGTCATGTTGTAGCCCAATTCTTTAGGCAGAACGTGAGGATTAGGAACCTCTACCCTTGCCCTTGGAGGTGGGATCCGCAGGATACCAGCAGCTCTGATCAAAGAATCTTCATCTCCTCTCACAACATTGTCACATGCTCTCTGGGTGTTTTAGGGGACTCTGTGCTCAGCCATTCTTAAATGTCTGAAAGTTCTGCAGATAGTTTATCTCACAATTCAATTTGGCAGTTTCTATCTCGGTGTCTCAACCAAAATTCTAATATAACATCCTCTTAAAAATATAACATGAGGGAGATGTAATGGAAGGTCAGAGGAAGGGGGCTGTGCTGGAGAGTTCATCTCCTGCCTCCAAAACGCTCTCCAGATGCTATGAGAAATATTCTAAGGGCTTTCTCTAGATATTCAACATAACAGAGAGGTAAGAACA
>NW_007741404.1:23300-35227 GCF_000696425.1 Galeopterus variegatus | reverse complement strand
GATCCTATATAGGGATGGCCAGTGCACTCACTGGCTGAGCGCGGTGCGGCCGGTCTCAAAAGGGACAAAAAACAAAACAAACAAACAAAAAAAACCTTGAGTTTCAAAGAAAGAACTGAGCTTTGCAAAGTAACAATTAGCTCTCAGCCTTGTTCTCCTATTTAGAAAGCAAGATAAGAAACTCAGGGGATGAGAAGAAAGAGTGAAGAAGAAAAAAAAACAAAAACAAAACCTGTCCTTTTTAAAATCCTGCCACCCCCTTTGCAGCCCAGGCAGTTTTATGTCCCAGCATGACTTCAGTCCTGCTCGCTCAAACACAATTGTATTACATTATGGTCTAAATATGCACATTCTCAGTTGTATGGTTAGCTATCAGTCAAAGAAAATCTCCAGCATGTGCTCCCAAATTAGGTTGGTCTTGAGCCCATTGCAGGATTGAAAGCTGGTGCAACACCTACATGTAAACTGGCCAAGAAAATATAAATATATCAGGAATATTGTAACACCAAACTGTGTGTCAAGAGACAGAAAAATGCTGAAGTAAAAACGCTAAAATGATATCAATGGGGGAGCCGCAGGTGTTAGGAGTTTAAAGGTCCGAAAGGTCTACCCTCCCCCTAGAGCAGGCTGAAGACTGTATACAGGATCCTGACTGACATAGAACAGAATAAGAAGGAGCACACTCAAGGAAAGAGAAATGTTGCCAAGCCCAAAGATAATGTTCACTTTGATGCTGGCACAGGCCAGCCAGGCAATGCCCACGGTGCTCACAGTAAGTATGAGGGATGATATGGTGCCCACAGAAGGGCAGCCTCAGGAGGAGAAACTCAAGTGGAACAATCACGCATCTGAGAAACACAATCATGACTCTGAGAAAGGCAGCCTCCAAAAGGTATTTCCCTGAGACCAAACCGGGAGATGCTCAGCATTTTGGGGATGGTGGCTGTGGACAAGCCCAGGTCAATGAAATCCAACATGGCCAGGAAGTAGGACGTGGGTTCATGGAGACTGTACTCAGTCTGGATCACAAACAGGAAAGCAGTATTCCCCAAGAATGCAGCAAGACACAGGAAGAAAAGTAATCCAATGCAGATATTCACATCTTCTAGCCCTGGGATGCCCAGAAGCAGGAATGAAGAAGGATAAAACTGGGTGTCATTAAGCATGGACATTTTTTATGCCACAAATAGCTGCCATGCATAGCAGAGACATTCTCACTAGTGATTTCTCCTCTACTTTTCNTAATATAAATGAATCAATACAATATATGGTCTTCTATATTCAGCTTCTTTCATATACATGTTTCTAAAGTTCATTCATTTTGTAGTATGTAACAGTTTATTCATTTTTATTGTTTAGTATTCCATTTTGTGTTTATCCATTTCTATGTTGATGAAAATTTTGATTGTTATATGAGTATATAGAAAAAACACAAAGTGTTTTTCTATACTCTCACTCAACAACAATCATCAACACAGAAGACCAACTTCTGACTTTGTGACCAAATGTGAGGGAGGGTTTCCCTCACCATCAAGCAAACAAACAATTCCACAGCGGGCACCAGGAAGGTGCCCTCCAATCAAATCTGACACTATCCATCTGAAGGTAGCATCGGATCCCAGAGGTTAAGAGCTCAGTTCCCAAGACTGCACCCTCCCTTCAGATGCCATTCACAACTCCAGACATCTGGAACTTCTGACCAACCAGTTATAAATCGGGGTTTCCACAATCCCCTTCTTAGGTTCGATTAGTTTGCGTGAGCAGCTCACACAACTCAGGGAAATACATTCCTGTGTTTACTGGTTTATTATAAAGGATATTACAAAGGATACAGATGAAAAGATGCATAGGGCAAGGTGTGGGGTAAGGGGCACAGAGCTTCCATGCCCTCCCTGGGTGTATCACCCTTCAGGAACCTCCATATGTTCAGCTATCCAAAAGCTCCTGAATCCTGTGTTTTGAGGTTTTTAAGGAAGCTTCATTACATAGGCATGATTGAAGCATGGACAACCATGTAGAAATGTGATTGGACAAAAATGGCATTATCTAATATTAATAGACTAGATGGGGAAACCTAGGAAGGCCTGTTTGTTCAAATTCTTCTCGACCTCTCTGTGTAGCATTCTTCCTATCAGGCTCTTCCTGAAATGGGGGTGACCTACAATCAGCTATGGCAGGTCAGAGAATTTCCTGCCTCTAGGAGAAAAAGACTGGCCAAGAAAATATAAATATATCAGGAATATTGTAACACCAAACTGTGTGTCAAGAGACAGAAAAATGCTGAAGTAAAAACGCTAAAATAATATCAATGGGGGAGCCACAGGTGTTAGGAGTTTAAAGGTCCGAAAGGTCTACCCTCCCCCTAGAGCAGGCTGAAGACTGTATACAGGATCCTGACTGACATAGAACAGAATAAGAAGGAGCACACTCAAGGAAAGAGAAATGTTGCCAAGCCCAAAGATAATGTTCACTTTGATGCTGGCACAGGCCAGCCAGGCAATGCCCACGGTGCTCACAGTAAGTATGAGGGATGATATGGTGCCCACAGAAGGGCAGCCTCAGGAGGAGAAACTCAAGTGGAACAATCACGCATCTGAGAAACACAATCATGACTCTGAGAAAGGCAGCCTCCAAAAGGTATTTCCCTGAGACCAAACCGGGAGATGCTCAGCATTTTGGGGATGGTGGCTGTGGACAAGCCCAGGTCAATGAAATCCAACATGGCCAGGAAGTAGGACGTGGGTTCATGGAGACTGTACTCAGTCTGGATCACAAACAGGAAAGCAGTATTCCCCAAGAATGCACCAAGACACACGAAGAAAAGTAATCCAATCCAGAAGTTCACATCTTCTAGCCCTGGGATGCCCAGAAGCAGGAATGAAGAAGGATAAAACTGGGTGTCATTAAGCATGGACATTTTTTATGCCACAAATAGCTGCCATGCATAGCAGAGACATTCTCACTAGTGATTTCTCCTCTACTTTTCCGTTTATCCAGATTTCTACTCAAATGCAAAATAACATTGTAATCTTCCTTTGCTTCCTTTCAGAAATAATCTCCCCATATTCCACTAGCCACACTTGAGCATAAAGCAGAACCAGGAATAAAATCAGCCTCAGTCTGTTGCCACTTTTTCCACTAGAATATATTACACATGAAAAAAGGACTGGAGAAACTTACAATGGGACGTCTAGGCAGAAACAGATAAGAAAATAAAGTTTCAGAATCTGTGTTTCTGGTAGTTTTACACCCATTTTTTCTCAATGTGCATAGTGATTTTATTTTATTTTATTTTATTTTATTTTATTTTATTTGTATTTATTATCTCAACCACTTCCTTATTAGAGACTTATAAACACTGAAGATAGTGTGTACAATTTTGTGTGTGTGCATTTTTTAAGCATTGGTGACTTCTAGAGGGTCTGGGTTTGATACAAAGGAAACAACTTTCGTTTATTCACACACATTAAATATTCATTATTTAGAAGTTCTCAATTTTTTAAATTTTAACTTATCAGGATAAAATGTAGTTGATTTTCATGTCCTTTTACCAGTTCCTCATTCCCTCCCTCTCTTCCCCTCCCCACCCATCAACATCATACCCGTTCACTTGTCTTAACAAGTTCAAAGAATTGTTGTGATTGTTATGTCTTCTTCCCCTTCCTAACGTTTGCTTGTGTATTTATTTATTTATTTTTAGCTCCCACAAATAAGTGAGAACATGTGGTATTTCTCTTTCCGTGCCTGACTTGTTTCACTTAATAATAATTTTCTCTAAGTCCATCCACGTTGCTGCAAATGGTCGTATATCATTCTTTTTTATAGCAGAGTAGTATTCCGTTGTGTAGATATACCACATTTTCCTTATCCACTCATCTGATGATGGACATTTGGGCTGGTTACAACTCTTGGCTATAGTAAATAATCAATTTTAAACATTTATTAACTAAAGAAATTGTGCTAATACCGTACTGACTTGATGACTATAGCTTTATAATAGACTTTAAAAGCAGGGAGTGTCATGTCTCCAGATTTGTTCTTTCTCAGAATTTCCTCAGCTATTTGGGGTCTTTTGTGGTTCCATTCTTATTTTCAGATTTATTTTTATCTGTTTCTGTGAAAAATGCCATTGGAATTTTGGTAGGGATTACACTGAATCTGTAGATTGCTTTAGGTAGGGTGGACATTCTGGCATAAAAAACAGACACATAAACCAATAGAGATGAATAAATAACCCAGAATTATACCCATACATATATGTCCACTTAATCTTTGACAAAGTTGCCAGGAATACACATTGGGAAATGATATTCTCTTCCATTAACAGCATTGAAAAAACTGAGTATCCACATGCAAAATAATGAGGTTGGATCCCTATCTTATACTCACAAAAATTAACTTAAATGGATTAAAGTTTAATAACTGGGGCTGGTCCCATGGCTCACTCAGGAGAGTGCAGTGCTGGTAGTGCCAAGGCCATGGGTTTGGATCCTATATAGGGATGGCCAGTGCACTCACTGGCTGAACGTGGTGCAGACCACACCATGCCGAGGGTTGCGATCCACTTACCGGTCAAAAAAAAAAAAAAAGTTTGATAACTGAAATCATTAAACTACTGGAAGAAAACATAGGTTGAAATCTCCTGGACATTGGTCTTAGCAATGATTTTTTGGATATCACACCAAAAACACAGGCAAGTGGAAGTTTATCAAACTAAAAAGCTTCTGCACAGCAAAGAATAAAAAAAATTGAAATAGCAACCTGTGGAATGGAAGAAAATATTTGTAAAACATATGTCAGATAAGGGGTTTATATCTAAAATATATGAGAAACTGAGACAACTAAATAGGAAATATCAATTAACTTGATTTTAAAATGGGTAAAGGGCCCAAATAGACATTTTTCTAAAGAAGACATACAAATGGCAAAATCACTATGAGATATCACCTCACACCTGTTAGGATATCTGCCATCAAAAAAACAAGAGATAATAAGCATTGGTGAAGATGTGGAGAAAAGGTAACTCTTGTACACCATTGGTAGAAATGTAAGTTGGTACAGCCATTATAGAAAACAGTATAAAAGTTCCTAAAAATAATTAAAGATACTCACCCGAAATCCCTCATTCTTACATGCATTGCTTCATCAAAATTGAAAAGTTCTTGAATGTACAGGGCTGTTTCCCATTTCCTCAGCCTGAGATGCTCTTCAACTGCTCACCCTCCCCCATTCCTCATCACCATCATTTTAATGGTTTTTAATATTTAGTAACTTTTTTTCATAATTTCATCAGAGAGGTCATAACTTCAAGAAATTATCTGCTATCTGCTTTCCCCCAAATAAACATTGTGCACCACACCTAACCTGATATACAAGTTCATCCTTTGATTTATCACTCTGCATTAATATGGGCAATATACCTAACTCTCTCATACCGGATATAGAAATTGGGGGGAGGGCCGGCCCGGTGGCGCACTGGACAGTGCGCCACTTGGGAGCGTGGTGGCGCTCCTGCCAAGGGTTCGGATCCCATGTGGAGACCGGTTCCCACTCACTGGCTGAGCGCAGGTGCGGGTGCAATATCGTAGGTTGCGATCCCGTTGCCGGTCCCCGGTACGGGCGCAAGACCGAGGGTTGCAATCCCATTACCAGTCAGTAAAAAGACAAAAAGGAAAAAAAAAAAAAGAAATTGGGGGGAGGAAAGGGGTGGCAGGAGGAAAAGTCCTGCCCATCACTAAATAGAAAGTGCTGTTTCCAAGACCGATGCATACTGTGCATTCAATTCATATGGGTCAGTTTAATTGCCATCTACCGTTTTTCCTCTATGGACAAATGAACACACACACACACACACACACAAAACACATTTTTAAATCATTTCAACTATTTATTCAGAAATAGAAAGACAAAGCAAAACCAGGGGAAGAAGTTACAACATATATGAACAGGGAAATCGTTATGCTAAGGGAAAGATGTCAGTCATATGAGGCCATTTATTGTATAATTCCATTTACATAAAATGTTTAGAATAGGCAAGTCTATAGAAGGAAAAAGTAGATTAGTGGCAGGGTGGAGTGTGGGGTGTGACTGCTAATGGGTAAGGAATTTTTTTTCTTGAGGTGATGAATATGTTCTGAAATTAGCAGTGACGGTTGTACAACTCTCTGAATATACTGGAAACCACTGAATTGTGTACTTTAAAAGGGTGAATTTTGTGATTGAATTAAACCTCAATAAAGCTGCTATTTTTAAAAATGTTAAAAAATGAAAATAAAAATAGAATTACCATATGATCCAGCAATCCTACTATTGGGTATATATCCAAATGAAATAAAATGAGTATCTCAAAGAGATATAATGCACTCCCGTGTTCATTTCAGCATTATTCACTGTAGTCAAGTTATGGGAACACCCCATGTGTCCGTCCATAGATGAATGAATAAAGAAAATTTGGGTTATACATACAATGTAATAATTCAGCCATAAAAATAAGGGAAATCCTGCAATTTGTGACAGCATGGATGAGTTTGGATGACATTATGCTAAATGAAATAAGCCAGACACAAAAAAACAAACACTATAATCTCACTTCTATGTGAAATCGAAAAAAGCCAAACTGGTAGAAGCAGACAGTAAAACAGTGGCTACCAGCAGCTGAGAGGTGGAGGAATGGGCAGATGTGGTCAAAGGGTAAAAACTTCAAGTTAGAAGATGAACAAGTTCTAGAGATCAATGCACAGAATGGGTGTTGATGGATGTGCTAATTAACTTAATTGTAGTAGTGAAACTACGTGTACATATATCAAATCATCACATTGCACACTGAATATATATACAGTCTTCATTTGACAATTAAATATTTTTTTAAATAAAATGATAAATAAATAAATTAAATAAGAAGCAGACTGGAAACTAATTTCAATACAGTATCTTTAAGTATCTTTGCTTTATTTTTACGCCAACATGCTACTTGTGATCTACTGCTTAATTTTCTATCTTAACTGTTTAAATAGCAGACAGAGCAGCAATAAAGAGCATATAATCAAGGCTTTCTTCCTAAAGCCATCTTCCTTCAAATTGCTACCTAGTCCCCTATGAATGGAAGTGCTAAAAACTACACAACTTCCATATTCCCATAGGAAAAATCTTATGTCTCTGTACTACTTTAGAACCAAATTTTATTTCTTCTTTCTTAGTGTTAGTGCTTAAAGACAACGCACTGTGTCTTTGCGTATTTCTATTGCTCAAAGAACCTACATGTGGAACATGGGAAGGGTGTGTGTGTGTATTTGTGTGCATGTGTAAATGTATTATATAAATTTTATTTATATAAGTAAAGAAACAAATTAATTAATTATGAATGCATATCTCATATATAGGCCCCATTGTTTTCTTTTTCCTTTACTTTAATTTCAAATTTCATGACTATGCTGCCTCCTCTATGCCCCTGGGGAAAATTATAGTAACTACTGAGTAGGATTATGGTGAGCACAATATGAGCATATGTGCATAAAGTATACTTATTAATATCTCTCATTCTATATATAGTGCATTTATAATAGGAAAATATTATGCTATATTGGAGAAAAATATTATTATTTTAAGAATCCAGGCAGCCACTTAATCAGTTTATAATCTCTTTGCAAATAGCAATGTTAGTCTGTATTTTCTTCAGTTCTTAAAAACCATGGTATAGATGAAAATGTGTACAATTTGGAGGCAAACTTTTTGGCTTAAATTACTACTTCCTACTAAACACTGAATTTGAATAAATCATTTAATTGTTCCCAAAATCAAGATATTCATAACAAAAGTGGATTAAGTAGCATATACTTTATAGGATTGTGTGGAGGATCCAACAATATAAGTGAAAGTACTTGTAAAAGTAGATTTTTATACAAATTCCAATATTCTCATTACCCTTAAACACAAAAGTTTTAATTCATGGATAAATAATGTTACTGGTAACGACATTCCTCTTTGCTTCCTGCTTTCTATCATGATAGACATATACTAACTCTACTTTTAACAATGGAGGAAACATGAATTCTAAGACTCTCCAAACTTTAACTGGTCAGCGATCTGTCGTGAGGAAAACCCTCAGCACTCGCTCCCGAATCTGCTTGGTCCTGACCCCATAGATTACAGGATTGAGGGCAGGTGGAACAACCACATATAGATTGGCCAACAAAATGTGAATATATCGGGGGATGTGGTGACCAAAACGATGTGTGAAGAAAGAGAAAAAGGCTGGTGTGAAAAAGGCTGAGATAACACCAATGTGGGAGCCACAGGTGTTGAGAGCTCTGAGTCGAGCCTCCCAGGAGGGAAGGCAGAAGACCGCATAGAGGATCCTGACATAGGACAGAATAATAAGGAGCACATCCAACAATAACAGAGAAATGCTGCCAAGGCCAAACATAATGTTAATTTTGATGCTGGAACAGGCCAGACGGGCAATGCCCATGTGCTCACAATAAGTATGGGGGATGATGCGGTGTCCACAGAAGGGCAGCCTCAGGAGGAGAAACACCAGTGGAGCCACCATGTACAGGCTCCGCAGAATAGCGATGCCTGCGATGAGGCTGATGACTTTGCTGGTGAGGATCATAGTGTACCGGAGGGGTTTGCAAATGGCGATGTAGCGGTCAAAGGCCATGGCCACCAGCACAATGCTCTCCATGACGGTGAAGAAGTGAATGAAGAACATCTGGGAAAGGCAACCTCCAAAAGATATTTCCCTGAGACCACACCAGAAGATGCCCAGCATTTTGGGAATGGTGGCTGTGGACAAGCCCAGGTCGATGGAATCCAACATGGCCAGGAAGTAGTACATGGGTTCATGGAGACTGTGCTCAGTCCAGATGACAAACAATATAGCAGAATTCCCCAAGAGTGCAACAAGATACACAAAGAAAAAAGGGAACCCAATCCAGACGTGCACATCTTCTAGCCCCGGGATGCCCAACAGCAGGAATGAAGAAGGATGGAACTGGGTGTCGTTAAGAATAGGCATTCTTTCTGCCACAAATAGCTGTTGTGCACACCAGAGACAATTACTGACTACCCATTAGTGATTTCTACTCCACTTTTCACTTCATGCAGGTTCCTATTCAAATGCAAAATAACAATGCATTCTTTCTTTGTTTCCTTTCAGAAAAAATCTAAATAAAATACTCTCCGCTTATTCTGCTAGCCTCACTTGTGCATAAAACAGTACCTGGAATAAATTCAGCCTCACTCTTTGCCACTTTTTCCACTAGAACATATTACACATGGCGGGGAGCAGAGAGACAAGGGAATAAGAAATTTCTATCTGTCCAGTGGAAATTCATAATGGGGGGTCTAGGCAGAAACAGAAAAAAATAACTAAGCTTCAGGGTCTGTGTAACTGATTGTTTTACATCCATATTTTTTAATGTGTGTGGTTATTTTTTTGGTATTTGTGATGTCAACCATTCCCTTAGAGAAATCCTGCGTACACAGAAGATAGTGTTTATAACAGTATGTGTATATGAGTGTGCATTTTTACATGAATGTCTAATCTTAAGAGAAAAAAAACATATTTTTTATTCACATGAATTATAAATAGTCTGCCACTTAAAAGTTCTCAATTTTAAATATTTATTAAATAAACAAATTAACTAAGAAGCAGGAAAGCAATTAATTTCAATGTGGTGTTTGAGATAATAAACTACTTTGTTACATCATAACTGCTTTTGCAAAAGGAAAGTTCTATCCACTATATTTGGAAAATGAATAAAGTAAAGAAGAAGATACTTGGCAGAAGTATTTTGCAGTTGTAATTAAATATGGAATTAAAATTACCTCAATCTAGGGTCCGACCCCGTGGCTCACTCGGGAGAGTGCGGTGCTGGGAGCCCAGCGCACCGTGGGTTTGGATCCTATATGGGAATGGCCAGTGCGCTCACTGGCTGAGCGCGGTGCAGACGACACCAAGCCAAGGTTGTGATCCCCTTACCAGTCACAAAAAAAAAAAAAAAAAAAAAAAAAATTACCTCAATCTAGATAAGTATTTGTAGAGCCCCCTCCAAACAAAATCGTCTCTATTAAAGAGACTTTCTAGCAAGGGACCACTTGGCTGGAGAGTCATTTTTTTCTGCTAGTCAATGTTAAATCTCATCTCAGACTTGCATGGACATGGATGGATAGCAGGAAGAAGAACTTTATCCTGCAATATATTCCGCACAAAAACTGTTCTCTATCTAGGATATTAGTGTCATTATGGAGATCTTCTTTTTCACAATACAAATATAAGTGAGTTTGTTTCATAGCACTTTTCCTGACAATGAGAAAATTCTGAACTCATATATAATGAATTAAAACTTTAAACAATCATCACAAGAGATGTTTACTACTGGGCAATTTCTTATAGAAAACCAGTTCTACAGATAATGTGGCAGTGACTGATTGTGATGTGTACAATTGCACAGAAAACTTTGATTCAAATTTGGGAACTCTTGGATGTTGGAGAAAGTCAGAGTGGCACTCATCAAAGGTAAATACGGTCAGTACCCTCCATGTTAAACCCATGACAACTGCCCCCAAAACAACTGTACCTCTTTGAAGCTAATGAAAGCTGGCAGAAATGGGAGGTAATTTTAGAAATTCTCTCAGGAAGAAGAACATACATGTAAACTTGGGTTATTAAGACTGGGAAGGATAACTTTTAAAGTTCTCAGTCCTGTAACGAGAAAGTTGAAGTTAAGGATACAATTATGTCTTTCATTAGCGGATAATGCACAAGAGATGTGGAGGGGTGCCCTTAACAATTTATTCCATCAAATATCCAATAGATCCTAAATTTGCCAGCATTTATTTGAATAATACCTGCTACATACTCTCAAGAAGACCACAATGTAGTAAGGGAGATAAAATTTCAAAGAATAAATTGAAAAATTGCATTGGAAGTGCTATGGTAGATGTAAGTGTCGGGTGGTATAGGTAGAAATAGGTCAACATAAATTCCATGGGGGAGGTTAGGCTTATGCTATGACTTACAGAGCAATTCTTCAAAAAAGAAAAAAAAAAAAGAAATTTATTCCAGATGGAGAGAATAATAAGGACAAAAGTGCAAACTGAAGAAAGAAAGCATATTAGCCAGCAGGATATAATCCTGGAATCTTGGTCCTCTCTATTACATTTTACGGAGAATCAGTAGACAGTTAAATATCTACTGAACTTTAAGTATCTACAGACTCTTAAGTCTTAAGAAATACTGGCTACCTCAGTCAATATTAGGGGCTGCATACAACAGAAACTAAGGAACATAAAATATAGCTACACAGAAAAGAATTAACTTATCACACTTATCTTTGTGGATTTTCCAAAAGAGTTTTAAAACTGTGATTTCCTTTCTATCAGGGAAAACATTATTTCAAAGTGTGTAAACATTTCTCAAAGTATCCAGTCACTTAATCTTCTTACAACTGTATACTGTCTTGTCATTTTAACATTCATTGCATATCCTCCTACCTCTTGTTATCACATTTGGTCATTTATACATAGGTTCAGAAACAATAAACTGATACAGAATATTTTAGTGCATCCCTTTCCTCATCAGCTTTGCAGTCCTGTTGGTTTTGTGTGTGAGACATTGTATGGTCTTAGGTATATGTATACGGAAGGAAACATGTGTAGTCTTAGAAGGACATGAGCATAATTGTGCATTCTCTCTCTCCCCACTTTGATTTCCCTCAGTCTCTCCTTTCAATTTTGGTATAAGCCTTTCCCCGTCTCCCCTGTATTTCACAGCTGAACCTTGGCATGACTTACCGTGATCTTTAAATCTCTAAGAATGTTTTAAAACACTTTCCATCTGCTAGGACACATAATTTAAGGTGCTGAAGAAAAGGTATTTATGTTTTTACTTAAACTCTGATTCCCCTGGGGTGGAGACTGTCATA
>NW_007741404.1:20255-22300 GCF_000696425.1 Galeopterus variegatus | reverse complement strand
GTGATCTTTAAATCTCTAAGAATCTTTTAAAACACTTTCCATCTGCTAGGACACATAATTTAAGGTGCCGAAGAAAAGGTATTTATGTTTTTACTTAAACTCTGATTCCCCTGGGGTGGAGACTGTCATATGTATGAGACATTGACATGGCTTAATTAATATAAATTCCATGGAGGAGGTAAGGCACAGAAAATTTGTTTTGCAATCTCTTTTTCACTACACTGAGGCTACAGGGAAAAAACTCTTCATTGCTTATTTATTTTTTCCAAGTGACCTATTCTTTTACCAATGATAATTTGTATAATTTCTTCTTTTCAAATTAAATTTCAAAGTTCCTGGTGAACACCAGGTTTATTGGCTCAGCCCTCTACTAAAATTTTTATTCATTAGCTTGTAAATAAATCCCCTTTCTCTCTCTTCCTCTGCTTTTCTCTCTCTCTCTCTCTCTCTCTCTCTCTCTCTCTTCCAGTATCACATATCCTGAAGTATTTATCTACAAGCTCCTTTCTGTAATCCATATAAAATTATTCAAGTTTACAATTTAAACCACCTTCTGATACATTTACTCTATGGAATGCAACTCTACTAATCTATTTATTCCTTTCCTTCGTTATTCACAATATCCAATAAAAAACTTATTAAGATGGTCTGTTGCCCTTAAATTACTTTCCAAACCCATCTCTTTCCACTCACTCCTTTCTTCACTCCACTGCAGGCACATACTTTGTGCCGTTCCTTAATTCTAAGCTCATTTTTATCCCAGGGATTTTGCTTTTTCTATTCACACAAGCTGAAACACTCTTTTCCAAATCCCCTCAAAAGTCTTTCAATCCCTGTTCAGATACCTATGCCACAAAGAAGCCTTCCTTGGCCATTGTATTTAAAATGAGCATCCTTTCAACTCTTTCTTTAGCCTGCTTTCATTGGCTTCATAAGATTTATACTCACCTAAAATTATATTGAATTCATTTCTTTTTCTCTTATTTTGTAACTGTATTAGCCCCTTGAGGGCAGAGACCATGACTATCTTTTTTATGGTTGTATCCCAAGTCATTAGTGCCTGCAATAGAGTGGTTGCATAATTAATATTGCCTTAATGAATAAGTAATAAAGTAAATCCAAAAGAAGGAGTCTAAATATATTGTAATACATTTTTTACTATGTACTCTCCCCTTGATGCCTTGGTGAGCCACCTCTTTCATGGCTCAGTGTATGCTGGTCCTTTAAGGACACTTTTCTCATTTTCTTTTATGACTTATCTTGCACATCACAATATCAATCACTCACCCCTTCAAAACATGATGTCTTCACCAGATTTCTGTGAAAGAACTTTATTTCTTCATATATCTCATTGGTGACAGTGCAAGTATACATTTGACATTCAGATAGCATTCCAAAAGTCTTGAGTGATAGACTGCAACTGCATATAGAAGAAAGAGCATGCTTGCTATGCATACATTTGGAAAGAAGAAATGCTGAAAACAAGTGGTCTAATATTCATTCTAACTAATCAGAATTAAATACAAAGAGATAAAAGGAATAACGATAGAAATGAATAAAATGATGTATTAGAAAACAAACATAGAACAAAAAGACTCAACAAGGTACAACACTGATTTTCAGAAAAACTACTGAAATTTGTAAATGCTTAGCAGTATCAGTTCTAAAAAAGGTAGTAAATTCAAAATTCACATTTATAACTTTAATGAAAGGTTATCATAAATACCTTTATCTAAATTAATTTGCTACTTGACCCCAAACTAAAAATTCCTAGGGAAACAACTTCACCAAAGAGACATAAGAATAAATACAAAATCTGCAGACCTTGTATGCATTAGTGCTCTTAAAACACCACAGCAAGTATCACACTTGATAATATTTTGAAATATTTTCCCCAAAGATCAGGAACAAAATAGAGATAGTAATTATTACCGTGCTTATTCCTAGTTGTACTGGAAGCCCTAGACCTTTCTAAAAGGCAAAAAAAAAAAAAAAAAAAAAAAAAAGAAGAAGAAGAAGAAGAAGAATATATCAAAAAAGTAAGA
>NW_007741404.1:14751-19998 GCF_000696425.1 Galeopterus variegatus | reverse complement strand
TTTAAAAAAAAAAAAAAAAAAAAAAAAAAAAAAAAAAGAAGAAGAAGAAGAAGAAGAATATATCAAAAAAGTAAGAGTCATAAGCAGCCAAGGCTGTGGTCATCTCATGGTTCATGTGGGAGAATGCATTTCATGTCAGTCACATAGCCATTGAAAGGTCTCAGATCCTCTCTGGTTGTTGGCCAGTGATATATAATTTCCTTGCCTTATGGTCCTCTCAATGAAGCAGCTCACAGTTAGCTCCCCTCAGAGTGAGTGAGCTTGAGAGAGCAAAAGAAGACACTCAAAACAAAAACCATAGCCTTTTTGAAACCTAAACTCAAGAGGCATCCCATCTACCCCCTTCAATGTGCTGATTGAATACCTATTAAGCCCACCCCCAAAGGGTAGGGATAACACAAGAACATCAATAACAGGAGGTGGAAATCAGTAAGTGCCATTTTTAAAGACTGCCTATCACAGGCCAAAAGTGGAAAAAAACATAATGTCAGCAGCAGAATAGATAAATAAACTGTGGTACATCACATGGCTGAAAAACATACAGCAATGAAAATAAACAAAATGCTGCTACATTTAATGACTGGTATGGATCTCATAAACATATGTTTGAATTTTCAAAATCCTAGATATAAATGTGACCATGCTGTAAACATTCTATTTGTACAAAGTTAAAACCAGGTAAAACTATTTAAGTAGTGATGGAAATTTGTATAGTGGTTATTTTTTGATAGGTAGGGACTGAAAATGGGCACAAAGGATGTTTTAGTCTGGGTTTTCTGGGGCAACAGAACCAATAGAAAATACACACACGCACACGCACACACACACACAAACACACACACACACACACACACACACACACAACTAGGAGAGACAATGGTGCAAGTTCCAGTCAAATACACACACACACACACACACACACACACACACACACACACACAACTAGGAGAGACAATGGTGCAAGTTCCAGTCCAAATCCAAAGGCAGGAGAAAACTGATGTCTCAGCTCTAAGACAGTTAGGCAGAGAAAAATAATTCTTTCATACTTAGCCTTTTATTCTATTCAAGCCTTCAGCGGATTGGATGAGGCCCATCCACAGTAGAAAAGGTAATATGCTTTACCCAGTCTATGAATTCAAATGCTAATCTCATACAAAAACACCCTAACATACACATCCAGAAAAAACGTTCATCCAAATATATGGGCATCCTGTGTCCCAGTCAAGTTTACACACAAAATTAATCACAAAAATGGAGTTTTTAGCTCTGTTATAGATTTGGGTTGTGGTTACATGAATTTTATCACTTTGTGGAAATGTATTGAACTTCATACTTGTGTTTTGACCAGTTTCTATACTTAGGCTACCTTTTACTAATGTTAGGCATTATAAGAATATATCCTCAATACTCTCTTGTTTCCTCTCTCTATTTTATCTTAGTTAAATTTTCTCTTACAGTATGAAACAAACTTTACCCTTCATATGAAGCTGATAACCATACTAGAACCAGGTGCAACTAAAATGAACTTTACAAAGAAGTCACAGTGTCACATTATTGTTTATCCAAACTAGCAATATTAACCAGGGAACAACTGAACATTCTGTACATCCTAGAGTGATTCAGTAAAGTTTAGAGCACTACTATAAACTATTCTTAATAAAATTTTCTTAATTCACATATAATAAAATATAGTATGTAATATGATATAATATAATAATATAGTAGCATAGAGTTTAGAAAATTACCTGGTGCTTTCAACAATTTCACACAGACACACTAAGGGATATATACCTACAGGGACACATACAGTGGAGATTATGTTTATATTGCAATAATCCATATTTTGGGGGTAAGAATACCCAAGTATTTGAAGTGAATTGTCATGACACTTATAATTCACTTTAAAATGTTTCAATAAGAAATTCTATATGTACATGTGAAACATATGAGAAAATATTAATAATTGCTGAATGTGGCTATATGAGTGTTCCCTGCCCTATATTTTTAATTTTTGTATGTATAAAGCATTTTTATAAAAAAAATTTAAGTGACAAAGCACTGTTAAATATATTTATTTTTTTAAATATACTGAGCTAATTGAATGTGTAAAAAGGGTGGTACACCTGTAGACCTGTTATGAAACAATAAAATTCAAAGTAACAATTATTATCACAGAAAGAGAATACGTAAGGGTTATGAACATTTATCCACCTTAAATATAACTTCAAAATAATTGCAATGACAGGCAATAGAAATAAAAATGAAATCAATTTATGGAAAATTGATTACATTGTCTAATGAAGAATATACTAATTATCCTGATTTGAACATCATATATTGTACACTGGTGTTGATATTCAATGCCGTACCCCACATACATGTACAACTGACTATGTTCCAATTAAAAAAAAATTCAGAAGGAGACATTAAGCCAACCCTTTTAGAGACAAACTGTTTGAGTACACAAAAGTAAAAGTAAAGAGAATATGCATTTAAAAAAATAATTGGAGTATTCACATTCCTTTTAAATACATCTAAAATATTGCTAAGTAACCATTTCTTTTTTATTTTTTTTTATTTTTTAATTCATCAATATACATTATTTAAGTCACTACATACACACACCAAATTATAAACATAAATAACATTTAAAAACAACAATTGAACCCAACCATACTAACTTTTTTTCCTGCAAATTAAATGCACAATTAAAAAATAATTGATGGCTTAAAATGAGTACTCAAACAGAAATTATAATACATTTTAATTTAAACATAAACAAAACCTCAATGTAGAAAAATTACTGGTATTCACCCAAATCAATACTTAGGGGGAGATATAGAGATTTTAATGCATGTATTCTAAGACAAATAGTTGAACTATGTTTTCAATTCATTAAGCAAAAGTAATTAAAAATAAAATAGGACAAAAGCAAAAAATCTGAAAATCAATTTAATGAAATACAGGACACAAAATAATCTATGAATTAAAGGTGATAATATATGCAAGGTACTTATCTAAAACTAAGATCTCAGAAATGTTTCTTTTCTTGCTTCCTTCCTTTCTTTCTTCCATTCATATATATATATATGGCTAATTTGGTCTTGCATTCTAAAATTTATTTGATAATTTAGGATATCTACTCCCCACACCTTTCTCTCTCTGATTACCGCTTCTGAAAAGTGTCTTGGAGCTCTAGAGCCAAAAGAGCTGTAGACTAACTCTCGTTTTAGAGAGTTAATCCTTCAAGAGTCTCAAGGACAAGATTAATCATTCAGAAATAAAATTAATTTTCATGGTTCTTAGATTCCTTGGCTAAAGTGACACCAGCAATAAGTGTTGGCAATAATGCAGGTCACCAAGTTCTGGGGAGCACATTATCAGGGTCTGAGGAAAAGGAGCTTTATGTTCATCTGTTCAGACTTTGTATCTAGGTGATGGATGACGGTTTTTGATGAAAGCAAAAAATGCAAAGGTTAAGGTACCTGATCTTTTCCTGTAAAAGAGACAAAACAATGAAATAGGCAAGGGTTTCTCTATTGTCAGGAGCTTCTCTAATGGCGTAAATTTCCAGACTCTGCAACTGAAGAGAGTTAACCCAGGATAAAGCCTTTAAGAGGACTAACCCGACCAACCCATCCTCTAAGCTGCCATAATAATTTTCTAAAATGAAGTACAACTGTTTCATCTCTGCATGAAGGGTTCTTTAGATCTCTATAATCTACAGGGTACAGTCCAAACTTCTCAGCTTTTCACGTGAAAGTATCTATCTTCAAACCAATATCAAAGTCTGAATACTCACTTGGAATCACGCACCCTCACACCAATTGCTACACCAAAACTGAAAAGTCCTTGAGTTTACAGTGCTGTTTCACATTTCCCCTGCCGGGGCTGCCCTTCTTCTGTTCATCCTCCCTTGTTCCTCATCACCACCACTTTAAAGTTTAGTAAGTTTTTTAAAAATAACTTCATTAGAGAGGTCGTAACTTTAAGAAATTATTCCTGGCTTTCCCCCAATAGACACTGTACACCACACATAACCTGATATATAAATCCATCCTTCAGTTTATCAATCTGCACTTTTTGGAGGTAGAGGGTGTCAGGAGGAAAAGTCTTGTCCATCACTATTCATAAAGTGCTGGTTCAAAGACTGATACATACTATGCATTCAATTCATATTTATCAATTTAATCACCGTCTACCCTTTCCTCTCCATAAACACTTGAATGCACACACACAAAAATGCACAACAAGTTTTTTAAAACTATTAGAACTGTTTATTCAGAGACAGAAAGACAAAGCAAAACCAGGTGAAGATTCTGAAACAAAAATGACATATTTTGTTTCCCTGGGACATTTACTTGAATGTGATTACAAAATAATATCTACCAATTCAGTACAATTTTTATTTTATATATGTATATATATACATATGTACACACACACCTATATACACACACATATATATACATTTATACAGGTTATCTTCCTTTCTCTTTACACATATGCCTTGATATGTTTTCTCTTATCCCTAGTTCCTGCCACTCTCTCAGGCCCAAGCTTTACAGGTCTCCAAATCCCCCTGGATCTACCTTGACCACATACGTTTGCCTTACCACAGTCTGAGAATCTTCTCTAATAGTGGGACCATCAAATACTTCCACAACCTCTCAGCCAAAATTCTGCCAGTAATTGCCCACCCTCTGTCACTGCTCTGGCCCTGAGAAGGAAAGATTAATATGACAACTAGAACCTCATCTGAAGCCATGAGAGTGAGATTCTCTGTGCCACCATTCCCTGAAATCTACCATAGGAAAAATGATAGAAATTGAGCCTAGATCCTAGTAATTGGGAGTATTTATTTATTTATTTACTTACTTACTTACTTACTTACTTAATTACTTATTTATTTATATTGAAGCATATTTAATTATACATGTTTGTGTGGTACAGAGTTGAATATCAATACCCATGTACAATATGTGATGAGTATTTATTTATTTATTTACTTACTTACTTACTTACTTACTTAATTACTTATTTATTTATATTGAAGCATAATTAATTATACATGTTTGTGTGGTACAGAGTTGAATATCAATACCCATGTACAATATGTGATGATCAAATCAGGATAATTGGCACACTCATCATTACAAAACATAAGCTTTCTTTGAAATAGACCGGGATGCTATTAGGCCTCACAATCAGCTAAGCATAAGCACAGCCATGTTAAACACATCCTCT
>NW_007741404.1:13238-14665 GCF_000696425.1 Galeopterus variegatus | reverse complement strand
AGGAAAAATGATAGAAATTGAGCCTAGATCCTAGTAATTGGGAGTATTTATTTATTTATTTATTTATTTACTTACTTACTTACTTACTTAATTACTTATTTATTTATATTGAAGCATAATTGATTATACATGTTTGTGTGGTACAGAGTTGAATATCAATACCCATGTACAATATGTGATGATCAAATCAGGATAATTGGCACACTCATCATTACAAAACATAAGCTTTCTTTGAAATAGACCGGGATGCTATTAGGCCTCACAATCAGCTAAGCATAAGCACAGCCATGTTAAACACATCCTCTGCTTGCCCCCTCCCTTTCTCTTAAGCAAAGTGCTTTCTGAGAAAAACCTGATTTTGTGCAGAACGGGAAAACCACAGAGCTGTTGCAAAGGGCTAAATGCTCAAATTAGCTAACAAACCCCTTCCCCTAATTCAAACCCTATATAAACCTTTATTAGTCTATGCAGGGGTAGGAACTGATCTTTCAGTCTCCCTTCCAGGTTTGCTGGAAATAAACTCCCTGACGTGGTAAGCGTTTGGCTCTGAGTCCGTTAGTCCCTTTGTCTCGCCTACCTAAAAGATTCAACAGTCCAGAAATGTCTTCTAGTTTCCCTATTGCACCTCATGAGCCTTGGTTTCAGCTTCTGTCGATTCGATTGGCATCTTTATCCTATTTCCTTACGAGATGACCACTTTGCCGCTTGGGATTCTTAGTAACTGCACCGAGTCTGGTTTTAACACATTTCCCTGTTGGTGAAGTTCAAAAGTGAAGAGAAATCAATCAAGCTATCAGCTCAACTTCTCATTCTTGGAATAAGCTTTTGTAGCTTCCCTGCTTCCAACGCGGAGAGTGCTCAATTATTTATTGGTGTTTATGGATAGAACAAAAATACTATTTCTGCACAGTACATCCTGTTCCTATCTGGTCACCCAGTGAATGACCGAATGGCTGCTTTCTCTAGGAGATTAATTGTCACAGCTTAATTTAAGTACCTTTGCTTTATTGTTCTCAACATGACACCTGTGTGATTTACTGCTTGATTCTCTTTCTTAACTGTATAAATGGCAGACAATGCAGCAATAAAAAGCACATATTCGAGGCCTTCTTCTTAAAACCATCTTCCTATACTTTATTTCAGAGTTCACTGTGAATGGAACTGTTAATAATCACACAACTTCCAAATCAACCAAGGGAAAAATTTATTTCTCTGCACTATTTTAGAACCAACCTATTATTATTCTTTCCCAATGTAAGTTCTTAAAGACAATAGACTATGGATTTGCATCTTTCTATTGCTCAAAACCCACACATAGAATATGGTAGAATTTTAAATGCATATGTACATATATTACTATGTAAAGTAATATAAATAATACATTACTTACATAAATATGTAAGCAAATAAATTAACCATATGTTTAT
>NW_007741404.1:11191-12081 GCF_000696425.1 Galeopterus variegatus | reverse complement strand
TGCTGCACTCTCAGTGCCGCACTCTCCCGAGTGCTCCACGGGCTCGGCCCTATTATCATTATTTTAAGAGTCCTGGCAGCCACTTATTCTGTTTACAATCTCTTTGAAAATAGCAATGTTATTCTGCATTCTGTTCAATTCTATTTTTTTATTTTAACTTATCAATATACAATATAGTTGTTTTTCACATCCCTTTACCCTTTCCACTTCCTCCCCCCTTCCCCCATGAATTCTGTTCAATTCTTAAACACACTGGAATAAGAGAAAATGATTACACTTTGTGGGCAAGCTGTTTGGCTTAAATTACTACTTCCTACTAAACATGGTATTTGAATACATCACCTTACTTTTACAAACATCAGTATATTCATTGCAAAAGTGAGAAAAGTAGTATATTCTTTATAGGACTGTGTTGAGGATCCAGCAATATAAATGAAAGTATTTGTAAAAGTAGGTTTTTATACAAATTCCAATATTCTCATTATGGCCCTTAAAGACAAACTCTTTAATTCATGGATAAGCAATGTTATTGATTGCAGCATTTCCTTCTGCCTTCCTGCTTTCTATTGCATTAGAGATAAATCAACTCTACTTTTAACAATGGAGGAAACATGAATTCTAAGACAGATCCTCCAACTTCCAACTAGTTAGCGATCTGTCTTGAGGAAAATCCTCAGCACTCGCTCCTGAACCTGCTTGGTCCTGACCCCATAGATTACAGGATTGAGGGCAGGTGGAACAACCACATATAGATTGGCCAACAAAATGTGGATATATTGGGGAATGTTGTGGCCAAAACGGTGTGTTAAGAAAGAGAAAAATGCTGGTATGAAAAAGGCTGAGATAACACCAATGTGGGAGCCACAGGTGTTGAGAGCTCTGAGTCGAGC
>NW_007741404.1:8344-10775 GCF_000696425.1 Galeopterus variegatus | reverse complement strand
TGAGACCACACCAGAAGATGCCCAGCATTTTGGGAATGGTGGCTGTGGACAAGCCCAGGTCGATGGAATCCAACATGGCCAGGAAGTAGTACATGGGTTCATGGAGACTGTGCTCAGTCCAGATGACAAACAATATAGCAGAATTCCCCAGGAGTGCAACAAGATACACAAAGAAAAAAGGGAACCCAATCCAGACGTGCACATCTTCTAGCCCTGGGATGCCCAACAGCAGGAATGAAGAAGGATGGAACTGGGTGTCGTTAGGAATGGACATTCTTTCTGCCACAAGTAGCTGTTGTGCACACCAGAGACAATTACTGACTTCCCATTAGTGATTCTTTTCCATTTCCCCCTTTGTACCGATTCTATTCAAA
Organism: Galeopterus variegatus; assembly: GCF_000696425.1. Taxonomy (NCBI): domain Eukaryota; kingdom Metazoa; phylum Chordata; class Mammalia; order Dermoptera; family Cynocephalidae; genus Galeopterus; species Galeopterus variegatus. Next base: position 10,401 of record NW_007741404.1, on the reverse strand, counting down.
TCCAAAAGAATATTTTAATCCTTCTTTGTTCCTCTTCCTAAAGAAGGTAAAATACTTCCTTGGTTTCTGCTTGCCAAGAATAGACACCAAGAATAGAACAAGCCTTACTCTACTGCCTTTTTACCTAATAACAATGTCTGAGATAAAGAAAAGAAGGCAAAAAATACCATTTTCCTTGTGGAAATTTCAAATTCAGGAAGTAGCCAAAATTAAATGAGGAAAATAATCTTCTCAGGTTTGTGTATGTGGTAGTCTTACACATATTTTTACTTAGTGTGCATGGTGATTACTTTGGTATTTGTTATCTCGACTCACCTCTACTTGCTAACTTAAAACCCCTAAAATATAGTGTCTACAATTCTTCATGTGTGTGCTTATACATTTTTGTGGGTGTTTGTGAATATCAGTTAGTCTGGTCCTGAGAGCAGAAGAAATAACTTGTCTTTGTTTATATCCATGAAAAATTGGTTGCCCCATAATAGCTCTCAATTTAAAATGTGTATAAATAGATAAATTGATTAAGAAGAGAGAGCAACAGGTAATTTCAATGTGATATTTCAGAAAATAATTCAGTTTCCATTATAACCTGTTTTTGAAAAAAAAAAAAGCGGGCCGGCCCGGTGGTGCACTGCTACAGTGCGCCGCTTGAGAGTGCGGCGGCGCTCCTGCCGAGGGTTCGGATCCCANCTATCTACCCTGAGTTATGACCCTGGATTATTATAGACTATATGCGTGTATTGAAAGAGCAGACTGTACCCAATAAATACATACAATTAAAAATAATTTTTAAAAAGAATAAAAAAGGACACTTGAATTTTGTGGGAAGTTAGAAATAAGAGGCAACTATCAGAGGTAAATTTATATGAATGTCAGTACCTCCTACTTTAAACCAATGACATGCAAGTGTCCTGTTAACAGTGCCCAGTTGAAGCCTATGAAGAGAAGTAGAAATGAGAGCTAATTTGATAATCTGGGAAATTCACTCAGAAAGTATGTGTGTGTGTGTGTGTGTGNCCGTTGCTGGTCACGAAAAAAAAAAAGAAAAAAAAAAAAGCCACCAAACTTGGAAAATGGATAGACAAGGAGAGAAAAATATTTGACAAAGACTATTCTGAAATTATGATGACACAAGAATTGAGAGGGTTTTTTTTTTTTTTTTTTAATCTAAGAAGCCTGTCATTGGAGAGTGCATAAGAAACCACATTCAGGAAAAAAAAAGAACTGCCTTGATATAGGCCAGCTGTTGAAGGGAAAACTAAATACTCTGAGCTAGACAATTTGCAAATATATAGCAGCCTTATATCCATGGGGAGAAAGCAGAAGCACTTTAGATACCCTACAGTTTAGTTCCTACCCAAATTCTATCCCACTGTTTGTGTTTTATAAATTCTGAACTTACTTATAGTAAATTAAAAATTTGAAGAAAATAAGAGAGAAGTTCATTACTGTGAAACTTATTTGGGAAAAAAACTAGTTGTATAGATAATGTACAAGTGATTGAATGTGATGCATGCAAAACAGAAAGCTTTGATTAAATTTAAACTTAATGTTCAGCACATGTGCATGTATTTACCTGTCATTTATGTATCTCCTTTGGTAAAGTGCCTTTGAGATCTTTTCCCATCTTTTTTGAGTTGTTTGGTTATTATTGTTGAGGTTTAATATGTATATAGATTAATATAAATATATAGATGTACTGAATACAATTCCTTCAACAGAAAAGAAAACTTTTTAATTTAAGAATACTTGAAAAAATAAAAGTGGTTCTCATAGAAATAGAGAGTAGAATAATGGTTACCACAGGCTGGGAAGGGAAGGTGGAGGTGGGCGGAGTTTGATCAATGGGTGCGAAATTACAGATAGATAGGAAAAATAAGTTTGGGCGTTCTAGAGTGACTATAGCTAATAACGTCACATCAGAAACTTCTAAAGAACTAAAAAAGAGGATCTGGAATGTAATCACAAATAAATGATAAATGTTTAGGTGATGAATATGCTATCTACCCTGAGTTATGACCCTGGATTATTATAGACTATATGCGTGTATTGAAAGAGCA
>NW_007741404.1:5244-8027 GCF_000696425.1 Galeopterus variegatus | reverse complement strand
GAGCTAATTTGATAATCTGGGAAATTCACTCAGAAAGTATGTGTGTGTGTGTGTGTGTGTGAGTGTGTGTGTGTGTGTGTGTGTGAGATCATGTAATCTTGAGCTGCTGGACCTACTGAAGAGAAAGTTGAAGTTCTCAATTTTGTAAGGTGAAATTATCAGAGATAAGGGTATAATTAACCTGTTTATTGTTAGTTGAAAATACACAAAAGAGATAGAGAAGTACCTTTAACAATGTATTCCATCAAATATTTAAGAGGTTAAGAACCAGTTTTGAACAGTCAATCTGAGTACAAATTTGAATAAAACTGGTAACATACCCTCAAGGATACTGCTGTGCAGTAAGGGAGATAAAATTCTAACGCTGGAATTTAAAAACTTTATTGAAAGTGCTATGGTAGAAGTATGCTAAGACTTACAGTCAAATTCTTCAGGCAAAGAAGAAAAGAAATTTTATTCTAGATGTTGTAAAGGGCAGGGACAAAGTGGAGAAAAAAGAAAGCACAGTGGCCAGTCAAGACATAAAAAAGAAATCTGTCATCCTCTCAGTGACCTTATCCAGAGAGTCAGTAGATTGATGACCAGCCTTTTAATTGCCTGGTGTCTTAGTCACTTTCAGGAGCTCCACACAGCAGAGGCTGAGAAAGCAAAATATGATCACATCTCAAGTAAATCAATTTTTTCCACTTATCTCTGTGGATTTTCCAGGAGGACTTGAAAATTAGTGATTATCTTTTCTGTGGAACAATATAATTTCTAATTCCATAAAAATTGATTAAAGCAACCAATCACTTAATCATTCTATAAATATACATTTACCTATTATTTCAGTACATATTCATATATCCTCCAGTTTCTGTGGGGTTCAAAAATAAGACTGGGTCCGAGCCCCTCACTTGACCTTCTAACTCTAAGATGCTACATGGGATTATTTCCAGCTACCTCACAGCCATTTCCTCAATGTGTCATCTCCTCACTCTATCCTATTCCACTGACCTTCACCACACACCACACATCCACATTCCTACATCCTAGAACATATGAGCACAGCAAGGAGAAATAATGTGTACCTTCTTCCTCATTTTACCTAATCTTTCAGTCTCATGACCATCTTGCTATCACACAACCTTATTCCCTTTCTCAGATGCTTCATCACTCTAGCCTGGGACCTATTTTCAGAGTCATGCTTTATGATTTAAATTCATTAATTCAAAAACATATCTTTTGATCAACTTTACTATACCTGATACAGTTCTGTAGTGGATTGAATTATGTCCTCCTCAAACTTCCTGAAGCTTGAATTGTGTCCCCCAAGTTTTATGTATTAGAAACTTAGCCCCCACTATGACTGTTAAGAGGGTGGGAAATCCTATTACAGTATTTGAAAGGTGGAGCCTTGAAGAGGTGATTAGATTGTAGGACTATGCCGTAGTTAATGGATTAAAAATGGTGGTCAGAGAATGGTTCTGAGGGCTTTAAAAAGAGAAGCTCTCTCTCTTTGCTTCCACCATCTTGCAATGTGACACCACTGGGTCACTGTCGCGAGTACCAGATGGACTTTGAACTTAACAACCTCAGAAACTGGAAACAATAAATTTTGTTTTTCTTTATAAATTACCCAGTTCCAAGTATTTTGTTATAAGCAACATAAACAGACTAATACAAGTTCTAAAAAATAGAGACAGCTAGTCTTCCCCCTTTATTATTCATGTGTGCATGTGTATACAGGGTCAGAAACAGTAGCTAAATTGACAGAAGACATATTTGTGCAATACCTTCCTCATCAGCTTTCACCCATTGGTTTCGTGTGTGACACCTTACAAGTTCATAAGTATAAGTATACATAGGTAAAAATGTAGCCCAAAGAGATTATGACTGTGTATTTTCTCTTCACCTTGTTTTCATACTTTCACCTTTTCTCCATCACTTCCTATTACCTTGGCATAAGCTCTTTGTTCATACCTTGTGCTACTTTTCACAGCCTGACCATGCTATAACTTACCTTGGTCTCTAAATTTCTTAAGAAACATCCCTTGACATATTTTCAGGGCACACCACTTATTATGCTGAATAGAAGGTACTTATTTATGTTTTTCTTGTAGCTCCACTTCCCCTGGGATGGGCACTATAGTATCTTGGAGAACTTGACGTAGTTTAGTTAACCAGCTCTGGAGAATTCATCTTAATCTCTTCCTTCTTAAGAATAAAAAATTTCCGAAGAAATATTTATGACAAAATATGTTCACCAGTTTATTCTTCCAAACACATTAAATGAAAAGAAAAAACCAACCTTAAACTAGATTTTCCAGAGGATAGAAAAAATAATTTCCATTAAGCTGTACAATACATTTTATAAGATGTGTAAAATTTTGATATAAAACCTGAAAAGCATGTAACAAGAAAGGAAAATTACAAGAAAATCACTCTGATGAATTTAGATACAAAAATTGAATTAAAATATTTCAAAATATTAGCAAGCTGAATCTACCCATATTTTAAAGTGAGAAAATTTCATGAATAGGTAGTTCTATCACCAAATTGCAAGATTGGTTTAATACTTACAATCATACAAAACAATTGAACAAAATATTAGCAATCATATTACAACAACACAATAAAAGATTATGCACCATGAGTAAGTGGAATTAATTCCAGGGATGCAAGATATATAAAAGTCAATAAATATAAAGATGCTCAATATATAAAAGTCAATATATGTGAAACATCACATCAACAAAGTCAAGGACAAAGACCAAATGCTTATCTCAATAGATGCTGAAAAA
>NW_007741404.1:2513-3592 GCF_000696425.1 Galeopterus variegatus | reverse complement strand
CTAAAAAGCTTCTGCACAGCAAAGGAAACAGTCAACAGAGTGAAATGACAACCTCCGCTTCCCCTTTTCCCTCCCACTCTACTTTGTATCCCAAGGTATGTTCTCTCCCTCTGCAAGTGTAGCGCATCACTGTGGTCTTTCTTCCTTCCTTCTTTCTCTCTTAGCTCCCACTTATGAGTGAGAACATGCAGTATTTACGTCCCTGTGCTTTGCTTATTTCACTAAACATAAGTTTCTCCAGCCACATCCATGTTGCTGCAAAAGGGAGAATTTCATTCTTTTTCATGGCAGACTAATATTCCACGGTGTAGATATACCACAGTTTTCTTATCCAATCATCCAGTGATGAACATGTAGGTTGGTTCCATGTCTTGGCTATTGTAAACAGAGCTGTGATAAACATGGGAATGCAGGTATCCCCTTGACATGCTGATTCCCATTCCTCTGGGTATATACCCAGAAGTGGGATTGCTGCATCATATGGAAGATCTACCTGTAGTTGTTTGAGAAACCTCCATACTGTTTTCCATAGTGGTNTCAGTAATGTTGCAGGATACAAAATAAATGCCCCCAAATCAGTTGCATTTATATACTCAAACAATGAACTAACAGAAAGAAAAATAAAGAAAGTAAGCACATTTACAATTGTCACAAAAAAAAAAGTACCTAAGGATCAATGTAACCAAGGAGGTGAAGGACCTCTACAATGAGAACAACAAACCACTGCTGAAAGAAATTAAAGAGGGCACAAAAAGATGGAAAGATATTCCATGCTCCTGGATTGGAAGAAATCACATTGTGAAAATGTCTATACTACCCAAAGCAATCTAAAGACTCAATGCAATCCCCATCAATATACCAATGACATTCTTTACAGAAACAGAAAAAAGAATCGCAGCTTTTATATGTAACAACAAAAGATCCCAAATAGCTAAAGCAATCCTGAACAACAACAAAAAAATAAAGCTGGAGGCATAACATTACTGGACTTTAAATTACACTAAAAAGCTATTGTAAACAAAACAGCATGGTTCTGGCATAAATATAGACACTCCGACCAGAGGAGCAGAATTGAGAAC
>NW_007741404.1:0-815 GCF_000696425.1 Galeopterus variegatus | reverse complement strand
AGTAAATGATTTAGTTCTTGGATATTCTTTCCCATTGCCTTACATTCCCATTTCTTTCTGATATCTCAGCTTTTTATATTTCATTTACTAACTGGTGCTCATTTACATAATGGAGAATTTCTAGCCTCTTTCACCAATCATTCTGTTTCGCTGCTTAGGAAAACCTGCTTATCTGTGGTATAGCCTGGAGCCTGGAACTGAATCTGTGTGAGGCTGATCTAAAGGTCATGGAGCTTAGACACTGTGAGAAGGAATGTCTGGGCTCTGAATTCTGAGATGGCAGAATGGGGCTGCTACTTCCACGTCACACCGCTGCTGGATACCAGGGGAGGGGATGTTAGATCTCTCTGTATGCCTCAGAATGCAATATGCAATCGGGGACCTGAAAACTGCTGAGGTTCCCTTATCTGTGAAATTCCTCTAATTAACTTGTATCTAGAACAGTTGGACTGTGTACTATCTGACTATTTTTCCTTGTTTGACTTGCAGTACAAATATTTCAGAAGTCCTTGGAGCCCTCCTGCTCACATCCAGTACCTGTTTTCCATGACATGGAAATAGCTTTATTTTTAAACTCAATGCTTCTCCAGGCTATACCATTCATTTCCACTTATAGTGTCCTTCTTCCGTTACTGGGGGCAAAACCAGTATCTTTGAAGAGATTAATGCTGCTAAGCCAAAATTAAGCTCCATCACAGGGACTGTGGTAATGGTCAGAATGGAGACTTATAATGCAAAGTGGTAGCCATAGATTCCATGGTTCAAAAACATATCCACAGGAGGGTTAGCTATTTTCTTTCAATAAGAAGAACCTT
>NW_007741403.1:24982-25514 GCF_000696425.1 Galeopterus variegatus | reverse complement strand
AAGTTTGATAGGCACCATAATTAAAATGACAGCTTAAAGGAATACATTAAAAATATTTTTTTCCTGGAATATGTATACTGACAGCACACTTTGTTTATAAGATAACTTTTTAAATATTTTTACTACAAAAGCAAAATTTGCTTCAAACAGAAAAATCAAAGCAGAAAAACAAGGAAAAGAAAGAGAAATAACAAATAAGTCTGTATTGTTACCCACAGTTATTGTTAAAACCACATGTGCATTCAAATTTTGTACTGTCAATTATACGATAGTATGTTTTTGTAACTTCCATTTAAAAAATATTTTTCAGAACTTGTCTATGCCAAATAGATATAGTTCTACAAAAAATTTCTAATAGTTTCATTGTCTAACATCCCACATATTTTTAGTAATTTTCTATTTTGATATAATTGTAGACTGATTTACAGAAAAGTTGCAAGAACATTACAAGGAATGTCCATATAATTCTTGTACTCCTTACAATTGTTCAAATTGTTCACAATTGTTCAAATTTCTCTCTCTCTCTCTCTCT
>NW_007741403.1:22697-23237 GCF_000696425.1 Galeopterus variegatus | reverse complement strand
ATCCCCCAGGTTTCTCTGCTATAAAGTTACTACTTTCCTTCTGTAATTAATAAGCAATGCAGAAATAGATCATGTACATATCACATTTCTTATAAAAATCTCACTCGTGTTTTAGCATCTATACTTTCCATATTTATTAGTTGGCATTCTACAGTAAGGAAAAGCTTTTCCATCTCCCTATTTATTTGAATTACTATGGCTTATGTGTATAGTTTTCAATGGATTTTAATCATTATTTTTTTGATGCTCATTTTGTACCAGATTTGTCCAGTAGAAGTCTTTTCAAGATGGTCCCTGTGTCTTTGTGCCATGCCCTCATGATATTTTTAATTGGCATTTTTATTGAGATAATTGTTGATTAACATAAAATTGTATGAAATAATGCAGAAGGATTCCATGTATCCTTTATTCACTTTCTCCCTGTGGTAATATCTTGAAAAATTACAGTATAATATCACAATATCCACTGTCTTGATCATGTCAGTCTCCTTCTGTTTTTAGTTTCCTGAGGACAGACTTAGATTACTGATTTGAGATTTT
>NW_007741403.1:19735-21605 GCF_000696425.1 Galeopterus variegatus | reverse complement strand
AAAGAAAGACCATAGTGGTGCATTGGACTTGCACAGTGAAAGAACAGACCTAGGGTTGCTGTGGGTGGAGGGGGGATAGGAAAGGAGATTGAGCAGAGTTTGGGTGGGGAACATGGGAATAATTGCCATTCGTGGTAGTGTGCATGCTGATGGTATTTATCATCACATCTTGGGCATAAGTGCTGATGGTCATCTCTGTACCCCATGAATATGCACAAACAAAAAAGGAAAAGAAAAGTGCAGACTGGATGTTAAGTGTTCTCACCACAAAAGCAATAGCTATGTGAGGTAATGCACTTGTTAATAAGCTAGATTTAACTATTTCACAAGGTACATATACTTGAAAACAGGATGTTATACACGATTAACATAGAATTCTATCTGTCAAAAAAAAAAAAGACACACAAAGATACACAAGGGAACTGTTGAAGGTGATGGTTAGTTTATTACCTTGATTGTGGTGCTAGTGAAATGAATATATATATAGATCCAAACTCAACACATCAGATATGTTAATTATATTCCATTTTCTGTCTATCAATTATACTTTAATAAAACTGGAAAAGGAAACAATGAAAAAGAAAGAGAAAGATGATGTGTTTAATAATAACAGAACATAATACCAAATCTTCAGTCCACTGAATAAACCCCTTTGCACATGGACACCATGACTGAGATGTAGCACGGAATAGGTAAAAGACAGGGAATTTTTAGGGAAGGGAAACTATTAAGTATAATTCTGTAACAGTAGACAAGTTACACTATGCATTTATTAAAGCCAATAGAACTTGGCAACACAAAGAGTAATTCTTAATGTACACACATTAAAAAATATGAAGTTCGGAGGTCACAGCATGGAATTTAGACTGTGACAAAAGAATTAAACTGTATTACTAATCTATGAAAGAATCTAACTGAAGGGAATGAGGGTGAAAGGAGTTAAGTAAATAGGTTTCTAAGTAACTGTGGAAACAAGTGGCGTTTGTAAGAATAAAGGCAAAAGAAGTTGTACATAAGAACTATGCTTTAGTTAATAAAGTAGTCTCCCATGGGGATATGGATGAGCAATTCTAACACCAGCATACATGTCCACTGAAATTAGACAATTAAATAAATGGATGGTGGGAGCCAGGTTTCTAACTGTGGGTACAGGTGTATATAAATAATAAGGAAAACATCAGACAAATCTCAATTGATGGACATCATACAAAATACCTGATCAGTACTCCCCAAAAATGTCAAGGTCATTAAAACCATGAAAGTCTGAGAAACTGTCATAGTCAAGAAGTGCTTAAGGAGACATGATAACTAAACAAAATGTTGTGTCCTGGATGCAATTCTGAAACAGAAAAAGGACATAAGGTAAAAAAAATAAATAAATCTAAATTAAGTATGGACTTAAGTATCAATATTGGTCTGCTGATTTTAACAAATTTACCAAAAACTATAAGATTTTAATAATAAGGCATACTGGTTATAGAGTATATGGGACCTTCCTGTATTATCTTTATATTTTTTCTGTAAACTTAAAACTATTCTAAAACAAGTTTTTCATTAAAAATGGGGGGGGGTTAAGAAAATAGTGAAAATAGTAAGAATCAGACCCAGTAGAAATAAATTTCCTTATTTAATTTCACAATGCAATCTCCACTCTGTGTTGCCCAGACAATATGACGCTAGCCTTCTAGTAATAGCATTAGGATCCTGGGAAAAAGTATGAAATATAACATAATAAAATTAAAGGTGACTTCACATTTAGTCTAGTTAGCTCCTCTGGAGAACACACAGTTAAAAAAATAAAGAAAAGAAGATTTAGGAGTACATAAAAGCTTTAACAGAGACTGCATGCTCAAGAAAGTTCCTAGAATAT
>NW_007741403.1:6589-18789 GCF_000696425.1 Galeopterus variegatus | reverse complement strand
AAATATTTTCCATATTTTTATCTGTGTTACAAATGTATTCTTTTGTAAACTCCTATTCATGACTATTGGCATTTTTCTAGTTAAGTTTTCAACTATTTTTTTTCATTGATTTGTAAAAGCTCTTCAAATACACATAAAACCTTTCTCACACACTAGATTCTTAGTTGTTTTTCATTTGTTCTAGATTTTTACATTGTTTCACCTGTCTGGCAATTTCTATGCCAGTATGTATCTACCTAATTCCTTAAATTTGTAAATATGTTTTAATATTTAAATTGAAAGTATTTTGTTCAAAGATGAAGCAAAAAATAACCAAAAGTCATGAACAAAATCATGCTACACTCTTAAGAGCTTCTGAAGCCCAAACACAGGTGCAGATTAAAACCTTCACTTTTTATATGCTTCGTTTAAGACTGAATCATTCCATCAATGCCATCAGTTACATTTTATCACAATGATTCCAAAGATAATTTAGCCACTTGCTGGATGCATTATAGACCTGTGACATCTAATATTCCAACATTCAAAATTTTAAAGATGACATAGTATTAGATAAAATTATCCTACCTAGGTCAGTATTGCTCCTAGAGTTCATCCAGGCTCAAGACCGCATTCTGGTTGCAAGTGAAGGCAGTCAATGAGGAAAATGTAGAGCACAAAAGCCGCAAATTGCCTCAGTGGATTTCATCTGAAGCATCTTAAGCCCTAAACAAAATGCATGCTGAATGATGATCTCTCTTACTATACTTCACTGTCATTTACCCAGAAAAATAGTCTTTGGCAGGAATTATAGCACCTAAATGTAAGCAAATTGTAGTCCAATACCTGACCATAAGTCCTGTGTCAAACATTATTCAAGTACATACGGATGAAGCTGTAGCAACCAACTGTGAAGTTGTTCTCGATTGACAACAGCAGGATGTTTATAAACTCCACAGTTAGAAAATCTGATATTCTACTTCCTGAGTAGTCTTGAATTGCAAAATAGATAAAACAGTACTCTTCTCTGGCTGTTGTAACCGCTAAATAAAAATTATCATGTTCAGATGCACCAACAGAGAGTGTTGGAAATAAATCCCTTAATCCTCCCATTTAGTTATCATAGTGTTTGTTCTTGTTATTCAACAGATGTCAATCATGTTAGCAAAGGTTACTGTTAAATCTTAGTGGGATTTTTTTACTTTTTTTTTTATTTTGACATTCTGCTCGTGCAGTAAAATATTGATTTGGAGTTCAAATTTCACTTTTGGCATTTTGGCAAGAGATTTATTTTTGCTGAGCTTCAAATTTAATATGAGAAAAATACAATACAATTTATAAAGTTGTGAAGATTAAATGAAGTAACACATGGCAAGTGCCTAGATTAGTGGATGGCGTATACCGGGTACACCAAAATGTTGGCATCTGGGGGAGTTCTCATTTTATGCAAATTATTTTGTTTTGATGTGGGACAAAGCCAAACTTAACTTTTTTCGATAACAAAGCAGTTTTTAACCCAGTTTAAACCCATTTTCTGCTGCCAAATAGAGCTCAGGTAACTCAGAATTCCTGAATAGTCTTCAGAACTCTTCAGTGTATACAATAGCATGCCTCCGCTTTTTTACTCACCTTACCTGCAATAATTCAATAAAATCAATATGAGAGAATATTCTATGACAAATATTTTTTATTTAGTTCTATTAAAATTTTTGAAGCCTGATTAATTATGAATTATCACATTTCATTAAAAATAACAAAATCCACCAGAATGGAGTAGAACCAAGAGCCACTAGACAGCATGTTCTGGAAAATAAACAGAGCTACCATTTCTACTCTAATCTGGGTTTTCTTTAAAATACGGCTTGAACAAGAAACAAGTCTAAAATTAGAGATGGAGATAGAAAAATATTTGATCTGCCTTGGCAGCTAAAGACATATCATAAGGAGTAATATTCAGATGCCTTAGAAATTCTACACCTGCCACCAGAATGAATACGGGGCCCTCAAAATGCAAGGCAGCTCAGTCTTACTACCTCCAGCTTTTTACTGTTGTGATTAGTGGAGGCATCCAGGTGCAGAGAAGAATTACTGGACTGTTGGTATAGTTTTGCTCTGTAATTACTGTTTGCCCTCAATTTGTCTTTTTGGGAGCCGATGGCTAGACTAAGCAGTTGCTATCCATGGTCCATTAGAGCTTGAAATGCTCGAATTGTTGACTTAGCTCAGGCACAGGCTGTGAAGGGAAATAAGTAGGCTCTGGATGAGGATACACTTATTGATTACTTTTATGGGATTTAAATTTTTCATTTTTATTTAAACAATTAAATGAGTTAGAGAGATCAAATTAAAGGCCAGCCCGTGGCTCACTTGGGAGAGTGTGGTGCTGATAACACCAAGGCCACAGGTTTGAATCCCATATAGGGATGGCTGGTTCACTCATTGGCTGAGCGTGGTGCTGACAACACCAAGCCAAGGGTTAAGATCCCCTTACCGGTCATCTTTTGATCTTTTGTGTATATATATACTGAGCGTGGTGCTGACAACACCAAGCCAAGGGTTAAGATCCCCTTACCGGTCATCTTTTGTGTGTGTATATATGTATATATATATATATATATATAAAAGAATAATTTTGAGCAAGACCTGTTTAGTTGATGGGCATAAAATTGAGTGAAAAAACAAATATGGTCCTGGCTTTGTGGAGCTTACATTTCTATTGAGGAAAACATAAAAACAAAAAATTGAAAAAGTCAACTATAGCTGCAATGTCTTATAAATTCATAGCAAGTGATATTGTAAAACTTTATAATGAAAATATTTCCTTGACATGGAATACAGAGAATATTCCCTGAAGGAGATATTCCAGCTGGTCTCACCTGGTCTCAGGCCACAGTTCAGCTCTCCCAGGCTGGTGTTCCACTCTGGTAGTTCCACAGGCCTGGGGTCTCCATGGCAGTCCCACTCTCACAGCTCCACTAGGCATGGTCTTGGTGGGGTTTTTCTGCTACAACTCCACCCCACATTTCCTGTTGGCATTGCTCTAAGGAAGACTCCATGTGGTGATTTCACCTCTGAGACAGATCTCTTCCTGGTCTTCCAGGCTTTTCCATACATCTGGTGAAATCAGGGTGGAGGCTCCCAAGCCTCCACACCTCTGGCATTCTGCAAGCCTGCAGACCTAACACCATGTGGACACTGCCAAGGCTTCTGGCTTGTATTTTGCAAAGCTGTGGGTCCAGCCATAGCTGGGACCAATTTAGCCTCAGCCGGAGCAGCCAAAGCATCAGGGGTTCTGGTGTGGGGACCAGCATCCTGAGGTGGCCCTGGGCAGCAAGCCCTTGGAGGGTGCCTTGGACCTGATCCCCAAGACCATTCTGTCTCCCTAGGTCTCTGTGTCTGTAACGGAAAATGTAGGCTCAAAGATCTCTAAAATGGCATCAAGGTCTTTTTTCCCTTCTCTTGATAATCCCTTTCTTCTGTACTCATCTGTATAGCAAAGGGCCGCTGGGCTATTCCCTTGCTTTTGTGGTTAGGCCAAAAATTTTCCAATTTTGCCCTCTGCTTTCTTTTGAATTATAAATTCTGGCTTTACCTCATGCCTTTTCTGCCATAACTCACCATAGGCTGTTGCAAGTAGCAAGCAGCTTCCTGAATGTTTTGCTCCTTGAAATTTTTTTCCACCAAATACTCTGGTTCACAACTCTTAAATTCCAATTTCCACAAAGTCCTGGGGCATGGACAGAATTCAGCCAAGTTCCTTTTCAGTTCATAGCAAGGTTGATCTTTGCCCCAGTTTCCAATAAGTCCCTTTTCATTTACAGCTGAGATCCCAGAATTGCCTTAACTGTCCATATTTCTATCAGCACTCTGATTGCTACCGCTTAACCAGTATCTAAGACATTTCAAACTTTCCCTGGTTTTCTTGTCTTCTAACTTTGACCAGCAGTTAGACATTTTCTAGTCTATTCCTCCGTATTCCTCCAGCCTTTCCTCAACATCCAGTTTCAAAGTCATTTCCACATTTTCAAGTATTTTTTATAAGCAACACCTCATTTCTTTGGTGCCAATGTTCAGTATTAGTCTATTTCTCTTGCTTTTAACAAAATACCTCAAACTGGGTACTTTATAAAGAAAACAAAATTTATTGCTTACAGTTTCAGCGGCTGGTAAGTCCAAAGTCCAGGGAACAAATCCAGTGAGTTGTCTTTGGTGGTGGCTTTACAGAAATTCAGAGATCTCACATGGCAGAAAATGTCTGAGCAGAGAGAAACCAACCTTAAAAAAAAGACTAGCCTCTTCTTTTTAAAGCCCTCAGAACCACACCCTTGACCACCATTATTAATCCATTCACTAAGCATGGTTTAACAATCTAATCATCTCTTCAAGACCCCACCTTTCAATTACTGTAATAGGATTTCCCACCCTCAACAGTTAGAGTAGGAATTAAGCTTCTAATATATGAACTTTGGGGAGACAATTCAATCAACCCACAGCAAGTGCTAATAGTTGTTAATTACTTTTGGAATGTTGAGACTGGAGCAGTGAACATATAACTTAAAACTTCTTTGAGGAAGGCAATGTCAGGTAGAATTAAGTATTTTGCGGAGCATTGAAGCAGACTGAAATAATGGATAGAGCAGGAGTTCTATCTGAAATTGTGTGTTAAAGGGGAAAAATGCTTTCTAGAAGAAGTGATATTTAAATGAGAAAAAAAGGAAGAAAGAGCTATTCATGGTGAGAACAAGAGTAAAAGCATTCCATGCAGATGAACAGCTTGTGAACAACCTTAGAAAAGTAACAAGCTTACATTACAAAGAGCAAAAAAAGACTACTGTGGCTGAAGCATAATGGACAAAAAGTGGGCTGACATGACACGGGAGAGAGGCAGGGATTTACGGATGGGAGTCATAAACTTAGCTGTATTCCCAGAGTGATGTTAAGCTGTTGAAGACAGCATGCTGATGATAGGACTGGGGATGGGAACAGAGAATAGAGTGGTAGATTACCTAGTTTAGTTTTGAAACATTAGCTTGGCTTCGGGATATAGAATGGATCCTGTATGTGCAAGATTAGAAGGAGGAAGATTAGTTATAAGGAGGTTAAATCAGTCCAGGTGGGAAACGATGATATTTAAATTATAGCTGAGATGAACACAAGGAGATTGATATCAGATTTACAGATATGGAAGAGTATATGCTATATACATCAGGACAAAATTAAGGAGAAACCAAAAATGATCCCAAACATCTGTCTTGGACTATGGCATGGATGGTAGTGCACTTCACTGAGATGCAAAGATGGATGAGAAACATTGGATGGAAGAGAGTAATGATATAGAGTTCTGTTTTGGACAATTAAAGTTTGAAATGCCCCTTAGATATTCAAGTAAAGATGTCAGGTATGTAGTTTGATAAACAAATCTGAAGTCCAAGAAAGAGGTCAGACCTGAGAATATAAACCATTACCATACCCAAGTCTGGCTGCCTGCCCCATACAAAAACCCTGGCTGGCCTCCAAAATCTGGTACCAGGTCATTTAGATCCTGGCTGAGTCTCCCCAAAATCACGTTACTGAAGTCAAGTCTGGCTGCTTGCTCCAAACAAAAACAAACAACCCCAAATCAAATGTTGGTAAAATAGGAAGTCAGTTTCCCGTAACCTGAAGGAGAGGTGTTGGGCTAACACATCTCTCCAGTAAACCTGAAGGAGAATGGCCAGACTGAAACGATCTCAAACACTCATATGTACTCAGGGTTTTTTTAAGAGGGGGTTAAGGGAATGGAATTTGGGAAGTGAAAAGCAGAAGGAAGGGGTGACCTGTAAGGGGCAAGATGCAAATTCTCATCAAGGCTCTTTCTGGCTTCTGTTCTCATCCTGGTGTTATCTCAGGGTGCTATAGGATTTTGATTTGCTTCAGGATGGAATCAGTATAGCTCTATTGATGCCTTCCTTCATTTCTCAGGGTCTGGATAGCATGTATCTCATGGCAAGTTTGCAACTCCAGGCTGATTGAGAAACAACTTTACATTTATGTAAATAATGTTATTCTGCCCTGTAACCAAGGTTCAGAACATCAAATAATCATAGGAAAAGAGAGAATTCAGAGAAATGTATACTAAAAAAAAATTCTTTTTTTTTTTTTTCTAAAGCCCATGCAGTTTTAGGTCTCAACATGGCTTCAGTCCTGCTCACTCCAACAAAACTTGAAAGTCATTGGCATAAATGGCACAAGATGAGCATCCTTAGTGTGAGAATGCACTCAGAACCAGTCCCTCACCTACTTTAAGCCTTTTATACTAGTCATTTGGGATCGAGCAAGGTATCCACATGCAGATTTCCTAATACCAACTTGCCTCCATTAATAGGAATGAAAGGGAACCTAGACACTACAAGTTCTACTTCCCTACAGTCAGTCAAAGCAACATTCTCAGTATTAGATCTAGATTAGGGGCGAAAATCTTATCGCCTTTCTGCAGGTATACATTTAACCCTAGAAACCCAAAATACCCAGATAACCTGCTTCTTTCACACACTAATCTTCATGAAGCTCTGAACACTTATTATTCTGTATCTTTCTCACTTCTCTCCTTAATTCCAGAAATTTTTCTTCTATGCCACATGTAACTGAAAGGCCATAAGCAGCAAAATATGCTATTTCATCAACCTCTTCTTTGAAAGTTTTTATTATTTTATTGTATTAAAACAAAACAAAACAAAAAGTGACTGGCTTCTCCCTGATGACAGTGTTTTCCTTGCAGCCCTCAAGGGTGGTAGAAGGTACTGTTGTGATGGTTGGTCTGGGCTTTTGCTCCTCTTTGCTGTTTTTACAAAATTCTACAATCTGTCTCCTTAAAACACTCAGCTTTGAATCTCATGTCATTGATTATATCACCTACAACCTTTTGTTTATCGCTGTCATCTCCAGATCCCTGATATTCAACCATGTGTGTTGCAAGGTGTTTGTTCCTGGTCACTCTTTCCACACTACTCGTCTCAGTTCTTGGTGATTTCAGTGTACATGTACACAATCATATTAACTCCAAGCCCTCTCATTTCCTTAATTTACATTCCAATGATCTTGCCCTCTACTCTGCCTTAGCCACACACTCACATGATCTTGCCCTGGGACATATTATTACCAATAAATGCATAATGATAATTACATTATATGCATTACAATCATATTAACTCCAAGCCCTCTCATTTCCTTAATTTACATTCCAATGATCTTGCCCTCCACTCTGCCTTAGCCACACACTCACATGATCTTGCCCTGGGACATATTATTACCAATAAATGCATAATGATAATTACATTATATGCATTTCACTCTTTGACCATCATTACTCTCTATATTGTCAACTCACTTTCTATATTACCACTCTCCTCCAATCCATTAATCGTAGCAATTTTTCCCTGTCACTCAGATCTTTAATATCTTCACCCTTCTAAACCACCTTAAATGTCATGGTGAATTGTTATAATCCTTTTTGGACACATCGTCTACTCCCTGGCCTGTCTCTAACCTTGTTGTACTCACCTGGTAATATCAAGACTTGTTTAATGCAACTTTCTGCCTTCTCTACAACTGAAGTTTGTGCAACATGAATATAAAAGAAGAAAAATGCCCAACTACCTTGACTGCTTCACTATAAATTTATAATCATAGACCTGAACTGGTCCTTAATGCTTCCCAGTAATCCTATTATACTTCTCTATGTGCATTTTCTCTCCTGCCATCCAAGAGGAGAGTTTCCTAACTTCTGATCTCTTCTCAAACTTAACACCATCTGTTTCGTCTTCTTAGATGATGACCTTGACTTCTACGTCATAAAAAACTGAAGTAACCTGAAGAGAACTTCCAGATTCCCACAGTTAAATGATAGCTAAATAACTGTCATCCACACAGATGGATGATAAACTGTCTCCCGTGCTCATGACTCAAGCCAATTCCTCCTCTTGTTTAGTGACCCTACCTCTACTCTTAACTATTCTATGACACCACTTCAGCAGTTATTCTCTTTCCTACATCATTACCTTTTACTACTTTTTACTATTTTTTGCAATTAAATATAAATATGCTACTTATTTTAAAAAGCCTGTTGACCTACTTCTCTCACCAAATACCATGACACTCTTTTGTTCTCCCTTGCAATAAAACTCCTCTCTCCACAATTCCTTTTCTCCCATTCTAAAGAAACCTGTGTGAAAGAGACTGTCACTGCTTTTACCAGTGTCACCAACGATCTGTGTGTAACTAGGCATAAGGTTAAGTTCTCAGTCTTCCCCTCACTTGTCGTATCGCAGCACTTGACAGAGCCGATCACTTGCTCCTCCTTGATCCACTTCCTCTGCTCGGCTTCCAACACACCACGCTCTCTTGGTTTTTGCCTATCTTCATTGCCACTCCATTCATTCTCCTCAGTGGTTCTTCCTCTTCTCCCTGGACTTTTCATTCCGTAGTTTCCCAGAGCTTGGTCCTTGTTCCTCTTTTCACTTTATCCTTACTCCCTTGAAGATACCTAACCACTTCCAGAGCTTTAAACACTATTAATAATGCTCATGACTTTCTAGGTCATATCTCTACCTTGGTCCTCCCCCTTAGGGAATCCAACCACCACATTTCCAATCACATTTCCACTTAGATATTTAGTAGATAATGGCAATTCTAACATGGACTTTAAGTTATTTAAATTATATATTTTACATTATTTAGGCCACAACCTAATATACTCAGACAGCTTTGGACTGTGCTGTTATTCTCACACTCTGACTCCAATCCATTAGTAAACATGTGGCTCTATCTTCAAAATATGTGCAGAAGCTGACCATATTTCATTCATTTCCACTGTCGTAAGCCTGATCCCAGCTGCTATTACATTTTAGCTAAATTACATCAATGATTACCTAACTGGTATCTATACTCTTATCTTTGTCCCCAACACTGTACCCAAACTTTACGAACACATACACTCTATTTTCAACAAAACAGACAGACAGATATTTTATATCAGGTAGTTCACATTTTATATCAGTCAGTCAGTTCTCTGCTCAAATCCCTGTAGCAACATCTAATTCTAGTTGTTGTAAAAGGCAATATCTTTACAGTGGCCTACATGGTCCTACATAATCTGTGTCTGCATACAGATTCATATAATTTGGCCAATCACAAAGTCTCTCTTGCTATTTTTTCCTTACTAACTCCACCCTAGCCACCTGGGTTCCTCTAACACACATGTATCCTCAGCCTCAGTAACTTTTTCCTGACTTACTCCTCTGCCTAGAATGCTCCCTTTTCAACTTCCACATGCCTAACTCCCTGCCCTCCTCCAAATGTTCAAATGTCCAAATGTCATTTATCAATCAACCCTACTATGACCAGCCTATGTAAAAATATGTAAAAACCTCATATGTAAAAACCTCCCCACACATACCCAATATCCCTTACTCTCTTCTTTTTTTCTAAATAAACATGGATTTTGGAAGTTATTGATTTTCAGAAAAATTGAGAATATAGTACAGAGAGTTTCTATATATTCCACACACAGTTTCTCATATTATTAATATCTTAGTACAGTACATTAGCTAAAATTAATAAACCAATATTGACACATTGTTATGAGCCAAAGTCTATAATTTACTCAGATTTCCTTAATTTTTACCTAATGTCCTCTTTCTGTTAAGGACCTATTCAGAATACCACATTACCTTTGGTTGTTGTGTTTCCATAGGCTCCTCTAGGTTGTGACTGTTTCTCAGACTTACCTTGTTTTTGATGATCTTGACAGCTTTACATAATCAGGATAACTGGTCATGTATTTTGTAGACTGTCTTTCAATTAGAATATGGTTTTGTTTGTTTGTTTGTTTTTCATTATTAGACCAAGTTTGTTTTTAGGGAAAGACCACAGAAATCAGGTGCCATTTTTATCACACCATATCAAGGGTATGTACTATCAACATGACGTTGCTGTTGATGTTAACTTTATTCACCTGGCTGAGATAATGTTTGTCGAGTTTTCACTGTAAAATTACTACCCCCCCATTTTATTTTGTACTCTTTGGGTGGAAATCACTATGTGCTATCCACCCTTAAAAGTGTGGGGAGTTATGCTTCACTTAATTTAGGGTGGAGTATTTACATAAATTGTTTGGAATTTTTTTCTCCACAAGAGATTTGGTATTTCTCCACAATTTATTTCTTCATATATCCAGTCATGTATTTATATATAAGTATGCAGTGTGAAGTATGAGCATTCATTTTATACTTTGAGTTATATTCAAACACTACTTTATTTATTGTGTTGCAAAGTTCTTACAGCTCTGGGCATTGGGAACTTTCAGTTGACTTCTATGTTCCTTTGATATATCCCAATCTTTATGTGTGTGTGTGTGTGTGTGTGTGTGTGTGTGTGTGTTGTTTTTTGGTTGTTTGCTTTTGAACATTTCCTCACCTTCTAGCACCAAAAGATGCACTAGGCTCATCTTGTATATTTTCTTTCCCAATCTTGCAGTTATCCATCCTCCAAAAATTTCTAGTTCCTATTATTACAGAATGATATTAGAAAACAAGTTTTGGGTACTAGACGCACTAGTTGCTACTAGGATGTCACTGTTTCTGAGTCTTCTCAGCAGACAGAACAGGTCGTGCTATGTATGCTAACCCATGTATGTACATATGACTATAAATATTCATATGCATTCATCTGTATTTATATAAAGCTTATCCCAAATTCATACTGATGTCTCCAACTCCAATCTATTACCACATGTATCATTCTAGGCTTCTTCCCTTAGTTATTTGTAAATTCCCACTCCAACAATGAGAAACATGACTCACACCATTTGCTGTACATTTACTTAATTTTTAATTGCCGTACACATTAACAGCAGTATTACAGATTTTAACACATATCCCCATGGGAAACAACTTTATCAACTGGAGTATAGTACTATGTACAGTTTCTTTTGCCCTCATTTTTACATACACCACTCATTCCCAGTTGCCTAATATAGTCATTTTCTCTGCCCCCTCATTGTGTTAGTGTCAACTTAGTTTCATATACAAGGGGACTTCAAAAAATTCATGGAAAGATTTGTCTTATCTTTTATTTCCATTTTTCCACAAACTTTTTGAAGTGCTCTCATATTTGTGATGCAGTTAGGTTATTTTATCACACTTTGCATCCCATTGTGGAATCCCTTGACCTCCTAATTGATTCTTTTAATTTGCCTACATCATAGTTCAGTATTTCTATAAAGTTCTATGTATTTTTTATAAGTGAATAGTGGCATATATCCACCATCACAACATCATGCAAAATACTTTAACCACTCTAGAACATTCACTGTGCTTCATCTGTCCAATCATCCCTTTACCCCCAAACCCTGAGAATCACTCATCTTTTTGCCATCTTCCTAATTTGGCCTTTTCCAGATTTCATATAATTAGAATTATATAATTTGTAGCCTCTTCAGACTGGCTTCTTCTAGTTAGCAATATGCATTTCAAATTCATCATGTCTCTGTGAGTCTTAATAGTCATGGATATACCGTGATTTGTTTCTTCATTCAACTACTGAATGGATAAAGACATCTTAGTTGCTTCTAGTTTTTGACAATTGTAAGTAACAATACTAAATACATTCGTGCACAGGTTTTTGTGTGGACATAAGTTTTCAAGTTGGTTGGGTAAATACCTAGGAGCACAATTGCTTCATCATATAATAGATTATGTTTAGCTTTGTGAAAACCTGCTGAACTGTCTTTCAAAGTGGCTGCACCATTTTTTTTTATTCCCAGCAGTAATGAATTGGAGTTCCTGTTGTTTCATGCCCTCAACAGCAGTTAATATTGTTAGATTTCCGCATTTTATCCATCCTAATAGGTGTGAAGTGGTATCTCGTTGTTTTACTTTGCAATTCCCTACAGACAAATGATATTGAGAATCTGTTCATATGGTTATTTTCCATCTAGCTTTATTTTTATATAATATTATGACCTGTAATATGCCATGTATTTTTTAAAATTTTTTAAATATGTCTTTTGTAGTAACCCAAGACGGTATTTGACTTTTTTTTTCACTGAAATATCTTAAGCACATCATTTGCCATAAGTTTCTTAATAAATACTTACAAAATAAGTGCATTTAAATACCATCTAAGGAAGGAAAATAAATGAAGTACTGTAATGAGGAACAGCAGCAAATGAGGTAGAAAAAAAA
>NW_007741403.1:0-6263 GCF_000696425.1 Galeopterus variegatus | reverse complement strand
GGAGTTAGGGTGAATGCAAGGAAATTATTTAGGATGCTCCTGCTGAACTTTAAGGAGAAATGATTGTAAATTCGATTGATGTGGTACTATCAGAGAAAAGGAGTAGGCAAATATGGCACATGTGTCTACATAGATGCATATGCATGAGGGGTCTTCAAAAAGTTCATGGAAAAATTGCATTATCCTTTAATTCTACTTTCCACAAACTTTTTGGTGTATCCTGACATGTACTTCAAAAAGTTGGTGGAAAAATAGAATTAAATGATAATACAAATCTTTCCATCAACTTTTTGAAGTACCTTCATAAATAATCATGTAAACAACTAATTAAGCCAGATTTATTTCTGTTTTTACTTCTTTTATAACTTATCATATATAAATATATAAAATGTGTCAAAATTTTATTTAAGTTTGTCTTTTGCTAAACTTTTTTATAATGCTTAATTGAAAGAAGTGTAAATTCTGCTTTTATACATCATGTGGAAAAAGTATACATTTAACTTGTCGATATCTTCAAAACAAATTCCATTTATTATAATACATTTTTAAAAAGAAAATAACTCATTCAGTACATTTTTTTCTTTCTGAATTATATTTCATCATTTCTGATAAGAAGTCAAGAACCAAAGGCCTCAATAGAGACAAATATTTTGAAATGTATAAAGGAAGTTAAAATGCAAAAGAAGAAAATACTGGTAGTATTTCAAACTCAAGTTCTCCACAGCTCCCATGTTGAAAAATGTGCATGGCACATTTATAATTTTATAATTTATAATTTATAATTACTATTAAATTATAAATAATTTTTATAATTTTATAAATTTAAAAATTATAAAAATTTTATAAATTTAAAAATTATAAAAATGTTATAATTTTATAATTTAAAAAATTATAAATTTATAATTTATAATTACTATTAAATATGTAAGGAGAGTGCTGACAAGGTGATTGTGACTTTGTGATCTAAAATACAAGAAAACATCCAGTATTAATTAGGATTTATTTTCTTCAGAATAAAGACTTTTAAGTGAATGAATTTCTTTCCCGGAAATGCAAAGGCAAATATAAGGACAATCTTGATTAGCAATGGCAAAAGGTCTATCATACAAAAGGACTAACTGAAATCGCCAAAGCAACAACAAAAAAAAGGAGAATCAGACAGTGCCTTCTCACAGAGATCACTTAAATGGGTTTTAAATGGATTACTAAAACTTGCCCTGTCTGTACTACCACATAAAGCACGTACAAAATTTCCCTGAAACATTCTTGTAATGAGATACTATGTATATGTTAAAATTTTGTTGTAGAATAAAGATATAAAAATATTCCAATATGAATTTGTAAGTGAGAAAAAACAAATTTCAGTAAAGAATATGTAATATGATTTTTTTCTTAAATAAAGTATAAGGCTACATACTAGGTCAGTTATTTCAATTCACTGCCTCTCAGATGCAGAGCCAATGCGTCATTGCACTCCTTATCCCAATGAAACTGGATGTTGTAAATATTTCACCCCTGCCAGCTGAGGTGCTGGAGGGACACTTAAGAATGAAAAGGTTTCATTTGCTAATTCTAATGTATTTTTTCAGTTTGCTCCTGAGGAACGTAATAGCCAGCAGTCCACAAGACACATGGTGGTACTCATTTTCCAGAAGATGCAGCCCATAGTTTCTTGCACACTAGTCTTGCTCCACCAGCTGTGGATCAGCTCTACCCCAGGGTAACACAGTAAACTTTGTCACCATCTAGTGGGCTGTAGCCCTGCCTTCCCCAGTGATATTTGAATCCCATCCTTAGAAAGAAGGCCCATTGTTAATTAAGTTAATTCCTTCCTTGGTTACTGTCCATCAGCCCTAGGCTATTCTTTTCAGTTCTCATTCCCTCTTCATAGCTAATACTCAATAAATAGTTAATCAATCATCTTTATGGTAAATCTTCTATGTCAGATTACTTTGTATTTTCTCTCTCCTGGCTGAACCATGATGGGTACACACTCACATATGTGCATATACACACATGCACACACACATAAAGGACTGGAAAGTTACATGTGATACAATTAACAGTGATTATTTCTGGATGCTTGTCTTTGGAGTGCTCTTTATTTTCTGTACGTTTTCTGTGTTGTCTAAATTTTCTACAATAAACACGCATTACTTATGAAATCTGGAAAAGTACAATAAATTTTAGAAAGCATTAGTAAACTCTCCTAAGTTTAGAAAATAAAATATACCTAGTATATTTAAACCACATTGGAATTTACATTCTGTAAGACTTAGCTTGGGAGATTTTTTTAATTGTCCCAATCTTATACTGTGTTTTTTACAAGGTTCAAAATGAAGTAAGATAGGAGCAAACACAATGAAATGAATTCAACAGAAAATTTTGGACACTTATGATATTGCAATTGTTATTATAAACTAACTGCTGTTGCAGACAAGAAAACAAAAAGTGGAATTACTTTTACAAACTTGTCATAGATCAAAATTGCTCTATTTAGTGCACTTAAAATGGGAAGCGGCAGAGTATAAACCTACCAGACAGCATAGTAGATGCATTATCAGTGTGCGGGTATGACCTTTGCCTGTTCTCTCTGATTTAATGTCATCAGACACAAGGAGATTTAGAACATTCTTGGTAATAATGGAGAGGCTGAAAGCAGATGTGTAGATATTTTTAATGCCTTTTTCCTCCCCTAAGGTTTGTTCTTTAGTTAAGGCAATACTGTGGAGACAATCAGTATGTTGCAGAAGATCATGAAATTGAATATCAAGAGCAGATTACATTGACAGGGGAAAAATCGTTTTTCATTCTTCCAGAAATGGATTGCTGCCCAGTAAAAGTAAGTGTTTTATTTATTTTTTTAGCTTTTTCTCTATCAGTATCAAAAACATGGCAACTTCTTTTTTTTTTAAAGATGACTGGTGAAGGGATCTTAACCTCTGACTTGGTATTGTCAGCACCATGCTCTCCCAAGTGAGATAACTGGTCATCCATAGGTAGGGATCCGAACCCATGGACTTGGTGTTATCAGCACCACACTCTCTCAAGTGAGCTACGGGCCAGCCCCCCAAACTTGGCAACTTCTAATATTCCACTGAAGTAAAAAATAACAATAACCAATTTACCAGAGGATTAAACAACTCATATTTTAATTTTGATTAAGATGTTTAAAACAAGGGCACTTAGGAAAACTACAAAAATTTACAAATTCATAGCTTTATTTTATGGCATACTGGACCAAAAAGTGTTCTAAAAACTAGAGCTTGTCATGAGATTCCTTTAAATAACTTTAGATCACCTGTTTTCTTGTAAGTCACTATACTCAAGGTCCTTCATATATAAAATAAAGATGGTATTTTTCTCAAGTATCATAATCAGACTTTAAAACTTTATCTAAAATTTTGTAAGGCTCATATGGGTGGCAATTTAACATATATAAATATTTATTTAAATTTATTTTTATAACAATATACTATCACACATTTTTATAAATCTCTCATAGTTTAATCTTATTATACTTGTGCAAACTCAGAGTATCACCAAACACATTAAAACATACTTGGGCATCTGTAGGTCTACAAATGAGACATGTAAATGTGAAACAAAATTGGTTGCACTGAGGGCAGTAATAATTTATAGCTCATTTTCCATGTTGTTTCTGAAGGATTTCTTTTCTACAAGCTTGCCTTTATCTATACCACAACCCCTTAAAGTACATTGTGCTTTAACTTGCATGCAGCAAGCATACTAACTTTAAACAAACATGAACTTCCATTTTTTTTTTTTTTTTTTTTTTTTTTTTTCTATTCCTGGGCAGCCAGTCCAGGCACAGCTCTAGTAGGATCCTGAACAAAGCAAGAAGGACATAAAAAGTCTCGTTGCTTCTTTCTTCTGGGGTTTCAAATTATTCTTGCATTCTTAGAACAGTCTCCTAAATGCCTGAAGCCAGAGCAAGCCTACTTTTTGACTTCCACATCTTTGGCAAGTTTGCTTTTTAAATTCTTTATCTTACTGTGTACCAGAAGCTGGACCTGCCCCCTCGTCAAACAGAGTAAGATCTGGATAGAATTTTTCCATCAGCTAAAATTATTTAAGTTCCATTTAACTACCTCTTACATCCTAAACCACCCATCTTCCAAGGGGAGGAAGGTACTTGCAGCTATAGTAAATAGACGCTTCATTTTACAACTTATACTCTATTTCATTATTTTCAAATAATCATTATCAAAGATCTTTTTCCATACTCTGAAACTTCAATCGTTTACTCTTCAACTTTATATATTTCCCTTTTCCCTTCTTAGATGAGTCCAAATTGACAAAGTCTGAATTATCTTTCACATCTATGGCTTTGTAACTGCTTACACATACTTATAAAATCAAATTCAATTTTAGTTCTACTGGAAAAGCCTGACGGTCTTCACTGTCACACCTCTTCTATCACTTGTGTCTAAATCATTACTTCAGCTCCAACCAGCTACTATTTACAATTCCCAATTTATGGTTCCTTATCCATGTTGAAATCTAAAACTTTCTCTTATGGAAACTTTACTTATCGTTGGGTATTCTTTGATGTTCTCTACTGTATGCTTAATTACATGTGTACTAAATACTGACTAATTCTCAGTATAATGCTGGAGTAGAGGTTCTCAAACTTGGCTACACATTAGAATAAGTTGCAAATCAACACAATTTCTGTGCCTGTGCCCTATGCCAACAGATTTTAATTCAACTAGTCTTGGATACAGCCCAGGTACAGGAAATTTTAACACTCCCCTTCTCCCCCCAGAAAATTCTAATGTGAAGTCAGGGAGAAAAACCACTGTGCTAGATTATGTCAGGGATAGAAAAAATGTGAAAGATATGGTCGCTTCTTCACGACCATATAATATAGAAATATCCAACTTACAGACACAAAACAATTAGAGCCCCATTAAATGTAAATTGTTTTGAAAATCATATAAAGATCTACAGGGTGAAAACTGAGAATGGCGATTATTAACACAAAGAAAAGATCTTTGTAAATAAGATTAATAAGTGAAGGGTTTACAGAATGTATATGACTTAAGCTGGATGTTGTGAATAGATGATAACAGAATAAATGCCAGAAAACATATTCATATTTCAGGAAACTTCTGAAAATAAGGTTGAAATCTACAAAGAGAAAAGCTTCATTTTTTTTTACAAAGTATGTTTATATCCATTATTCCAGTTCCAGATCTTCACACAAACAAACACACACACACTGCTGTAGATTGACTGAATTGTGTCCACCAAATTTCAAATATTGGAAGCTTAATCCCCATTGTAACTGTTGAAGGTGAGAAATCCTATTATGGTAATTGAAAGGTAGAGCCTTCGAGAGGTGATTAGATTGTGAGGGCCATTGCATAGTGAATGGATTAAAAATGGTGGTCAGGGGTGTCGGGTCTGCCCCCGGCCTGGCCGACCCGAGCAGCCCTAGCCTTGTTATCAGTCTCTCCCTCGGTGTCCCTTTTGGTGGGCGAGCGAATTGCCCAGATTCCTCTTTCCTTCCATCCCCATTGGAAGGAGACAGGGGAAGAGAGCCATGAGGAGAGGTGAGCACAGCCGCTGCCCCAACCAGCCCATTAAAGGACACTCAGACACAGTGGGAGTTCTGTCGAGCAGTTCCATTTATTATCACACAAGCACTTGCTTTTAAAATCAAATGGGGGGACTTAAGATGGCGACAGGTCTGGAGTGGCCGTGCCAGGAGACAGCGCGATCCTGAGAGGTGTGCGCTGTGATACCAGAGTATTAATTGCATTTCCAAGAGCAACAAAAGGCGAATAATTCTTTCAACAACGATCCTACATCAACAAACAAGCGGCAGCAGGTTCGAGGTTTAGGGGCCGACACAGAAGAGGACTCCTGAGAGCACCCAAGACCTGCTGCGGGAACGAGTGATCAGCCCAGACAACAAAGGCCAAGAAAGCCAGCAGAACCGGCGCAGAAACAAAGTGAAATGCGCTGGACCGGCCCAACTCTGCGAGCTCTGTGAGTCA
This sequence comes from Galeopterus variegatus, assembly GCF_000696425.1. Taxonomy (NCBI): domain Eukaryota; kingdom Metazoa; phylum Chordata; class Mammalia; order Dermoptera; family Cynocephalidae; genus Galeopterus; species Galeopterus variegatus. The sequence continues at coordinate 237 of NW_007741403.1, read as the reverse complement.
CCCCCATCCCAGCCCNTCACAGAGATCACTTAAATGGGTTTTAAATGGATTACTAAAACTTGCCCTGTCTGTACTACACACATAAAGCATGTACAAAATTTCCCTGAAACATTCTTGTAATGAAATACTATGTATATGTTAAAATTTTGTTGTAGAATAAAGATATAAAAATATTTCAATATGAATTTGTAAGTGAGAAAAAACAAATTTCAGTAAAGAATATGTAATATGATTTTT
>NW_007741402.1:18262-25515 GCF_000696425.1 Galeopterus variegatus | reverse complement strand
TGTTAGAGCTGGCTGCTGCTGGAGTCCAACACTTAGTGATCATATACAGCGGTCAAGGGCCCCCTGGAATTGCAAGGCTGTGAGGCATTTGACGTGATAGATCATGCATGGTTCGAAAGGTGCAGTCGATTAAGACAGAGCAGGAGTCATTGCAGCTCTTCTCCTACCGAGGAGGCATAAACAGAAGCGGCCACTAAGAGGAGACCCACTCCGTCCTGGGGAGGTTAAGCCCGATGCACAGGTGCCAGTGCCACTGGGCTCATGGGTGTTGTGTGAGGACAATCCCACCAGCCACCTCTTCTGAAGCCCTGTTTGCTCAGCTGCCCCAGTTCTCTCGTGTGACCAGCTTCTCCCTCTCTCTCTTGATTTATCTCCAGCAGCATTAAGCTATCTTTAAGTTGCTCTCATTTTTAAGTTGCTCTCATTGGTGTATCTGATTATGGCCCCATCTCTCTCCTCCCTTGCAAAACCAAACTTCTTAAAGGAGTTGTCCACACTCATCGCCTGTACCTCTTTCCTCACTTTGTGTTCTGCTCATGTTCTTTTGGAAGAGGCCCATCTGGCTGGTTCAAAGGAGCAGCTTCTTTTAGGGACACACTGGCACTCATGTGCCAGTCTAGAGCACAGCTGGCCCACGGCAATTCGGGATAAGGATCCTGGAATTGCAAGGCTGTGAGGCATTTGACGTGATAGATCATGCATGGTTCGAAAGGTGCAGTCAATTAAGACAGAGCAGGAGTCATTGCAGCTCTTCTCCTACCGAGGAGGCATAAACAGAAGCGGCCACCAAGAGGAGACCCACTCCGTCCTGGGGAGGTTAAGCCCGATGCACAGGTGCCAGTGCCACTGGGCTCATGGGTGTTGTGTGAGGACAATCCCACCAGCCACCTCTTCTGAAGCCCTGTTTGCTCAGCTGCCCCAGTTCTCTCGTGTGACCAGCTTCTCCCTCTCTCTCTTGATTTATCTCCAGCAGCATTAAGCTATCTTTAAGTTGCTCTCATTGGTCTATCTGATTATGGCCCCATCTCTCTCCTCCCTTGCAAAACCAAACTTCTTAAAGGAGTTGTCCACACTCATCGCCTCTACCTCTTTCCTCACTTTGTGTTCTGCTCACGTTCTTTTGGAAGAGGCCCATCTGGCTGGTTCAAAGGAGCAGCTTCTTTTAGGGACACACTGGCACTCATGTGCCAGTCTAGAGCACAGCTGGCCCACGGCAATTCGGGATAAGGACTGCAAGCCCATCAGCATCAGATCCTCCTCTCATTTTCTCCTCTCCTCCCTGATCTCTCTCTCTACTTACCCATCCAGCCTCATCCCATGATGGCCACTCCAGCTTCAGTCAATCTCAGGATCTTTACACAGCTCCCACTGTCAACAGACAGATGCCCAAGAGAGATGGAACCAAATTAGTCTAATAATTTCAAGTGAAGAGACAAGTCACAGGTCACTGGCCTCATATTACAGGATGTGGCTGTTTAGGGCCACAGGATCATGGACCGAGTGGCTGCCCTTTGCAGGGGCTGTGGGAGGGGAGACCAGGCCATGAGAAGCATCCTTGTAAACCTCCAGTTGGCTCGTGTGCTCAGCAGCCTGGAAGCTGCTCTTGCTGAGGTCATAAACAACGTCTTTGTTGTTGAATCAATGGATGGTATTCATTTCTTTCTCTGTGTGAATATTCAGTGGCCTTTGAAACTGTTGACCTTTTTCTGCTCCTTTTCCTGTAACTTCCATGACATTTACACTCCTTAGCTTACCTCCTACTTTTTGGCCGTCTCTTTCCAGCCTGTCTTATAGACTCCTCTTTCTCTGCCTCTCCTTTCAAAGTCGGCCGTCCTTTATGGATGGAGCAGTCCTGGCCTGGGACTGCTTTAGATCTGATTCTCCTTTCTTCTCCAGAGTCCTTTCTTCCTTTCTAGTCCCTCTCCAGGCAATCTCCTTCTCCCACGTGGCCTCAGTCACTTGCTCTGTACTAACAGGTTCCTACTTTATGTATCTGCTCAACCTTCTCCCAGAGCTTTTAACCAACTGGGCAGCTCCACCTACAGGTCCCACAGGTACCTCAAAGTCACTGTGTGCACAACCGAACTCGCACCTTCTCCCTTAAACATTCTCCTCTGCTGATGTTCCTTACTTCAGCAAATGGCCAAGCATAAAAGAAATGACAGTAATTCCTTCCTATACCAAACACCCAGTGTTCCGCTTTCTATGTGTCTCTTTACCTTTTCTTTTTCCTTCCCATAACCACATCATTCCTGGCATCGTTCAAATAGCCTCCTACCTGGGCTCTTCACCTTTAGTTTCCTGACCCCACAATCCAGTCACCCCATGGTGGCCAGTGTTCTTTTCCTTTTTCCTTTTCAAAAGAAATGTAGTTTTAGTACTTTTATATATACACAAAGACTCAAACTACTATCACAAAATGGAGGCAGGATTGCTTCAATATAAATATACACTTTTGTTACTTTTTAACTTTTTGTCATGCAGAATTTTGAACATGTATTAAAGAAAACATAATATTGTGTTTCTGTGTTCCCATCTCCCCACCCCAACAGCCATCAACCCAGGCCAGGACTCCTCCATCTCTATCCCAGTATACTCCCCCTCACATAACATGTTGGAGAAAATCCAATATATCCTATCATTTCATTCATAAATATTTCAGTACAGATTTCTAAAATATAAAGATTTAAAAAATACCATGGTCATACTAAAAGAATAAACAATAATTCCTTAATATCATTAAATATCTAGTGTTCAGATTTCTAATTGTCTCATCAATGTCATAAGTTTGAAAAAAGTTAGGGTCTAAATAATGTTCATAGACTGTGATTGGTTGCTGTCTTTAAATGTCTTTTAATCTGTAGTTTCTTCTACTATCTCTTTTTCTCTTCCTTGCAGTTTATTTACAGAAAGAAAAAATAAACAAACAAATGTGCTCTGTCCTGCAGAGTTTCCCACAGTCTGGGTTTTGTCAATTGCCTCTCCATGGTATCACTAAACAAGATCCTTGTCTTCTGTATTTCCTATTTATGGGTAGAATATCTTTTTTTATTAGCAGCATCACTGCATCAGATGCTTAATATGCCAAGTCTTAGGTTAATTTGTTTTCCTTAGGCGTTTCAACTTCCTTTACTTTAACAAGTACATGTTTCTAAATGTGATTATGTTCTCCCCACTGAAAATCCATCACCAGGCCCTCCATTTTCCTTAGGCTAAAGTCCAAAGGATTGATCATGTGATTATTCCCTGAATGCTGTGATTGGTCAAGGAGTGAGCATGTGACCCAAGCTGGGCTAATCAGAGCCCTTTCCCAGCTTTTTCTGCTGGTGCTGCTGGGAATCTCATTCTCTGTGGACTGATTCTAGATGAGACTCAGAGGAATTCCTCTGGAAGTTCTCTTGTTCCATGAATGGGACTTCTGCTAGCACAGTAGTTCTCAACCCTGACTGTACAAACAGAGAGATGCAAAAAAATACACAAGCCCATGAAAGAAGCCAGACACAAAAGGCCACATAGTGTGTGATTCCATTTATATGAAATACCCAGCATAGGCAAATCCACTGTGAAAGAAAATAGTTTGGTGGTTGCCAGGGCTGGAAATAGTGGGCAATGGAAGTGACTCCTAATGGGATTCTTTTTGGGGTGATGAAAATGTTCTGAAATTAGGTAGTGATGATGGTTGCACAACTTTGTAAATGTACTAAAAACCACTAAATTGTATATTTTAAAAAGGTTATTTATATATATATATATATATATGAAGTACATCTCAATAAAGAAAAACACACAAGCCCAGATTTCCCCCAGACCAGTTAACTCAAAAACTCTGGGTGGGGACCAGACATTGATGTTTTGTAAAGCTCTCCAGGTGATTCTAAAGGCCTTCCAGAAGATGAAGTACATCTCAATAAAGAAAAACACACAAGCCCAGATTTCCCCCAGACCAGTTAACTCAAAAACTCTGAGTGGGGACCAGACATTGATGTTTTGTAAAGCTCTCCAGGTGATTCTAAAGGCCTTCCAGAAGAAGTGATTGATGTAAGCTAAGATCTCCCTGTGTGCTTACTTGGGCCCCACCTTGGTCTGGAATGCCCTTACTGCTGATTTTCTCTAACCCCATTCACCATTCAACATCTAGATACAGTGTGATCTCCAGAAGTCTGTCTTTGATCTTTTTGTCAAAATATAAGAAGATGCTAGGAAGTTTAAAAAAACTTTGGAAATCATTTCATCATGGGGGCAGAAATCATCCATTGTCCCCCAATGTCCTATTTCGTCTTCTTCCTTGGTAATAACAACCTACATTTTAGCTGGACGTTTGGCACCCAGAATAAAATTGTATTTCCCACTCCTTTTTTTCATCTAGGCTTGGCCATGGGATGCAAATGGAAATGATGGTTCCTACTTCCCAGATGTGTCCTTTAAGGGAGGGGATGAGCACCTTCTCTCCTTCCCATCCTAAAGCTTGATAGATATAAAGACTGCATATCGGGCCAGCCCGGTGGCGCACTGCTACAGTGTGCCGCTTGGGAAGCACGGCAGCGCTCCCGCCGAGTGTTTGGATCCCACATACAGACCGGCCGCTCACTGGCTGAGCGAGGTGCGGGGGCAACACTGAGGGTTGCGATCCCGTTGCCGGTCCTGGTCCGGTACGGGCGCGACACTGAGGGTTCCGGTCCGTTGCCGGACACGAAAAAAGACAAAAAAGGAAAAAATAAAATAAAAAAATAAAGACTGCATATCTATCTTGGACCACGAGGATGAGGGCCACCTCCCGGGAATGGTAGAAAGGAAGCTGGAAGCAGCCTGGGTCCCAGGTGCCCAGAGAACCACTGTATTAGTGTCCTAGGGCTGCCATAACAAATTACCATGAACTAGGTGGCATAAAACAATGGAAATTTACTTTCTCACAGTCTAGAGGCCAGAAGTCTGAAATCAAGAGTCAACAGGGCATGCTCCCTCTGAAGCCTCGAGGGAAGAATCTTCCCCTGCCTCTTCCAGCTTCTGGTGGCCCCAGGTGTCCCTCGATTTGCAGCAGCATAACTCCAGTCTCTGACTTCGTCTTCACACAGCCTTCTCTGTGTGTCTCTCTGTGTCCTCTCCTTTTTTGATAAAGACACCAGTCATTGGATTTAGGGCCCATCCTAAGTTGAGGATGATTTCATCTCGAGATTCTTTACTAATCACATCTGCGAGGGCTCTATTTCCAAATAAGGTTACATTCTGAGGTGCTGGGTGGACATGAATTTTTGGGAGATACTATTCAACCAACTACAACCACCATACAAGCTCTAAGCTGCCTACATGCAGCTGTTCAAGGGAGGAAAAAGACTGTTCTGCCTTGTTTATGTCATCATTATTTTGAGTATCTGAACCCATGTCCTAACCAATAGAGTCATTCTGGAGGGAGTCATACTGGAGTCTGCTGGGGATTGCTCTAGAGTGACTGCCTGTTCCCCTCATAGCAGGCACTAGAAGGTGACAAGACCCTCCTCCAGTGACCCAATAATATTATTGGACCACAAATGGACACTTGATCCAAGCTAAGGCAATAGCATTCTCTCTTCAGGGGATGAGACTTTAGGGAATTAGACTGAGGGACAATCGATATCTGAACTTGTCTTTTGAATGGAGCAAAAATTAATTTACGGATGGTGAGATAGTTAGCTTCTGTTTATCATATGGAGAAGGAAGCAGAAAAAACTGGTCTCTATATGGGAAAAAATAAAGCATTTTTCAAAGAGAGGAAGAGATGTGAGTCTGACAGGGCGTCTGGATGGTTCCCATTCTTGGTTCCAGGGCAGAAAGAAGGCTTGGCTGCATTTGTGACCTCAGGTTAAAGATAATACTTGCAGGGTCGGCAAGTTAGCTCAGTCGGTTAGAGTGTCATCTTATAACACCAAGATCAAGGGTCTGGATCCCCATACCAGCCAGCCACACACACACACAAAATAAATCAATCAATAAATAATACTAGCAATAGATACTGAGAGCTTAGCCTGGGCCAGAGCCAGGCACCTTGCCTGCATTATTTGGTATATTGATCAGAGTAATCTGCCCCTGTTTCTGCAATGTTTCAGTGCCTTACCCCCACACAAGTTTATTTCTTGCCTGGCTCCGTAGTTGTCCCTGAAGTCCTTACTAGCAGTCAGCCCCCTTCTGTCTTGTGCCTATGTTATCTGGAATAGGTGGCCTGTAAGGTTGCTGGAGTAAAAGAAGAGAGAGATAGAGGAGGTAGAGTCACTCTTCTTTTTCTGAGATTGTTTATTTATTTTATTTTATAATTACACAGCTTCAAAATCTAATCTACAAAGTAAGATGTATTCAAATAAATCTACCTTATATCTCTGTCCCTTCTACTCTATTTCCTCTTTTCTGCTAAAGTTTACAATTTAAAATTTGTGTTTATTTTTCTTTTTAAAATATAGGTGACTATGCACAATGATCTCTCCTTCCTTACTCAGTACTATATAATTTTCTGTATCTTGCTTTTTTCTTTCTTCTTTTTTTATTGTGGTAAATACATACATAACATAAAACTTACTATGTTAACCATGTTTAAGTGTACAGTTCAGGGGCATTAAGTACATTCACATTTTTGGGCAACCATCACCACCATCCATCTCCAGAACTTTTTCATCTTCCCAAACTAGAATTCTGTGTCCATTAAATACTGACTCCTCATTCACCCCTCCCTCTAGCCCCTAGCAACCACCATTCTACATCTCTATAAATTTGACTACTCTAGATACTTCATATAAGTGGAATTATACAACTGGTATATTTGTCCTTTTGTGGCTGGCATATTTCACTTAGCATGTCTTCAAGGAGGTACAGTCACTCTGCCTCAGCCAAGAAGTGACACATGTTGCAGTCTATTGGGTAGATCTAGTCACATGACCCCATGCAGACTGCAAGGGAGGCTGGGAATTGCAGGTGAGCACATGAAATATTTGATGAGTACTAGGTTCCGTGAGACACATTTGTGTCATGTGATAAATTCTTTTTTGCTCAAGCTAGGTTGAGTTGGTTGCTGTCACTTGTAATCAAGGAATTCAAATCATACCCATTCTACACAAGTGACTCAACATCTAGCAAATGAAGGAAGATCAAAACTGGGGATTCTTTACTAACTGGTAATATTCTTGTGCTACCTTTCAAAATTAGAATTACAGAATGTTAGCATTGAGAGAACCCTGAATTCAGAGTGGAGTCAATCTTCTAATTTAACTTTCTGAAGACAACATATCTGT
>NW_007741402.1:15907-17537 GCF_000696425.1 Galeopterus variegatus | reverse complement strand
ATAAGTCCTTCCATTCCTGTGTGAATAATTTTGAAAATGACTCCTTAAAAATAGTATCAGAGGGGCCGGCCCGGTGGCGCACTGCTGTAGTGCACCGCTTGAGAAGCGCGGCGGCGCGCTCCCACCGAGGGTTCGGATCCCACATACAGACCAGTTCCCGCTCACTGGCTGAGCGAGGCGCGGGGGCAACACCGAGGGCTGCGATCCCGTTGCCGGTCCCGGTCCGGTACGGGGGCGACACTGAGGGTTGCGATCCGTTGCCGGACACGGAAAAAGACAAAAAAAAAATAGTATCAGAATAACTTTTCTAAATCTACATTTGATGACCCAGAGCTTAACAATTTGACATTATTATGCAGTACAACTGATCAGCAGGTACAGCAGGGATAAGAAAATTTCTGATACAAATGCAGCATTAAGTACAAAGAAGGATCTGGAGCTGTGTGGAGGTAATCAAGACATCTGGCTTCTAGTGCTGGGTCCTCCCACAAATTAACTGCATCACTTTGGGCAAATTCCTTCCCTAATCTTTATCCCTTTATCTGTGAAATGATGCTGCTAAACTAACCGAAAGTCCCTCTTCACCTTTAATTTCTACATTTTTATGATTCTAGAGAGAACCATAGGAAGAGAGAGTCAAACAGCTGGGGCAATTAGAAGACTAGAGAAAGAAAAAAAGAAAATGGGGGAAAAGGAAAATTTCAAGGACAAAGAAGACGATGAAAATAATTCAGAACAGGAGAAAGTGAGGGAGTAAGGTAAAACAGGGTAAAAAGGAAGAAATGGAAGATTAAATGTTTTCTTGGAATTGTAAGGATAAAACACATGAAATTTCATTTTTAAGCCTAAAGAGAATCAAGAAATCTGGTTATTTGTATTTCTCTTGCATTTGGATGAAATCTCCAGGAGTTATTATGACTTGCCTCTCTAGGGTTTAGCAATTCTAAAGAGAAAAAAAGAGCTGATATCTCCTGCTACTTTGAGCTTTCAGCTTGTTAAAACTAGCACATAGCAGTTATTGAGTAAATGTTTTCTATTGAGAAGGTGGGGAAAGAATGTTGTGGGGTGAAAGGAGATAATTGGGGTCACTCGGGAATGAATTATTCAATTTTGTTGGTTTTTGTCTGGACTCAGAAAGAATGCTTACATTTCATGATTTCACCCAACCTCAAAACAATGCAGGGTACAGATCAGGAGAATAATGCTTAGCTGGTGGCCACCTGACTTACATGACAATGGTCCCTGTTGTAGGGTGGTATGAGTGGCTTATTCTGATTCCGTTGGTTGGTCAGAAATTTGCTGAGGTGCCAGAGGCAACACTGCACAAACAAGAACAGTAGCCCCTAAACAAACCACTGCTTGGTACAAACAGAAGGAAAGAAGCTTCTATTCTGGACCTTTCCCTCCCATCCTCTCTTCTGCTCTCACTGGTCCTAGTGGTCTTGCTCTTGGGGTCCAAAGTGGGTGCATCTGTCCTTTGCTTACCTTTTACTTTCTTAAGGCCTATGAGGCCTTGGCAAGTTCCTTTTGTGCTCTGCCTCTCATTTTCTACATCTCTAAATGGTAACAACTGTGGGGGCCGGCCCGTGGCTCACTCGGGAGAGTGCGGTGCTGATAACACCAAGGCCAC
>NW_007741402.1:13320-15037 GCF_000696425.1 Galeopterus variegatus | reverse complement strand
ACAACACCAAGTCAAGGGTTAAGATCCCCTTACCGGTCATCTTTTAGGAAAAAAATAAAAAGGTAACAACTGTGTATGTTGTATCAGGCAGACTGATGGTGCCTGCCACAAAATCTTACACAGAACAGAAGCTCAAAAATGTCGGTTATTTTTATTATATGTTTTTCTCTCTATGGACATCCTCTCTTTTCCTTCTAAAGAATAGATGAGTTGTTTAAAACAGACCATCCCATTTCAAAAAAAGTTTCCTTTGGAAAATACTCTTACCAGTTTCAGGGGTGGGAATGTGAAGATTTTGCAATGGAAAAGTCACATAAGACTTTACAGATAGAGTCCATGGGACAATAAGTGTCAAGTCATATAATCATGAGTCTTAAAGATGGGAAGAACGCCTAGAGAGCTTTTTCAGAAAGAGATTCTGGGCTATCTCACCAGTCAACATGATGTGGTCTCCTTTTTTGTCTGGAGTGTCATGGCCTTTGGTAATTTTAAGTGTATTTAGCCCTAAGTAGCAATATCCTGTTCTTAAACTGACTGTTGTGGGTTGAATCATGTCCCCACAGAACATGCTCAAGTCCTAACCCCTGGTACCTGTGAATGTGACCTGATTGGGAAATGGGTCTTTGGCAGATCCAAAAAAGTTAGAAAGAGGTCATGCTCGAGTCCTAATCCAATGGTGTCTTTATAAGAAGAGAGAAATGTAGACACAATCACAGAGACACACAAGGAGGATGCCATGGGACGATGGAGTGATGCCCCTACAAGCCAAGGAATGCCAAGAATTGGGGGCAATCACCAGAACCTGGGAGAGACGAGGAAGTCTCCTCCCCAAGAGCCTTTGGAGGGAGCGCGGCCCTGCCCACACCTTGATTTTGGACTTCCAGCCTCCAGAACTGTGAGGGAATACAATTCTGTTGTTTTCAGCCACCCAGTTTGTGCTAATTTATTGCAGCAGCCCTAGAAACTTCCACACTGACCATGACCATATCTCTTTGTTTCCTTTCTTATTTTAGTCAGTGGAATAGGAATAGCCCTTGCTTTCAATAGTTTTGAGATTTCTGATGGAAATTTTAACATAATTATTAGTATATTCTGTTTCTATATTAAAATAATACATATTTGGATTGGGGAAACCATCTGATGATGGAGTTGATAAGCTCCTAGGAAGGAGAACCTCACTCAGCAGGTTTAGGTGAACCCAGCACTGCCTCAACATATGGAGCTTCAGGTTCACCATCTGCAAATGCTGCTATTGACTTTTTGCCACGTCGGAGTAAAAGTACACCTGCTAGGTATTTTGAGCTCTACGGAGGCTGTTATGGGAAATCAGAGGTTGCATAGTTGTTCACATCTTTTCTTCAAGGCACCTTCTCCTTGGTACCTGACAATAATTCTTGTTCTGAGGTCACTGGTGATTCCACACCTAAACAAAGGTGTCATTTTCCATTCTATTGGGAACTCGGGTATTTATCTCAGTTCATTCACAGACTTGTAGCAGAGACGGAGATTTTGGTGGAATGCATTCCTTTACTTGTTAGGTTGTGAAGACGAGTGTCAATGGAAGGCGTCCTTAGCACTGAGAGTTGTTGCTGTTTGCAGTATGTGAAAACTGATGTAAACCCTGTTGACCTCATGTTTTCCTACACCTCCCACTATTACACTGAGTCAGCTGGCACCCGGAACTGATGCTAAGCTGGTGGCCTGGAAAGGGAATCAT
>NW_007741402.1:2290-13114 GCF_000696425.1 Galeopterus variegatus | reverse complement strand
TGTGATTTTTCTCAGTGAGCTTACTCATTCAGAGAGTCTTAGTGTCATTTTTAGCATACAAGAAACCTGTTAGTTTCATTATTAATCTAATCTAAAACAAGTCAGTTTCTCAAATATGGTTTTTTTTTCATTTTCTCAGTTAAATATTTGCAAGATGTCTCTGAAATGATCATTTTTAGTAGGTACTCCCATTTGTCCAAGAACTTTACGGAGTATAACAATCATGAATAGATTGTGGTGAATATCTGGTTTATATGTGTCTATATTATTTCACATTGAGTGAAGAAAAAAATTCCACATTTTGCAGAGCAATTTGGATGGACTCCGAGGATGGGTAACAGATGGGGGAGATGAGGGAAGAGTGGATAAGCTGATGATGAGATCTTTTTTTTTTTTTTGTCCTTTTTTTTGAGACCGGCCGCACCGCGCTCAGCCAGTGAGCGCTGTGAGCGCACCGGTCATCCCTATATAGGATCCGAACCCGCGGCGGGAGCGTTGCTGCGCTCCCAGCTCCGCACCCTCCCGAGTGCACCATGGGCTTGGCCCATGATGAGATCTTTAACCAGTGTTATGGGCTGAATTGTGTTCCCATCAAATTCGTATGTTGAAGTCCTAACCCCCAATATCTCAGACTGTAACTGTATTTGGAGACAGGGCCCTTAAAGAGCTAATTAAGGCAAAATGAGGTCAGTAGGGTGGGCCCTAATACAGTATGACCGGTGCCCTTCCAAGAAGAAGAGATTAGGACACACATAACACATAGACCGAGGGGACACAGTGAGAAGGGGCCAACTACAGGCCAAGGAGAGAGGCCTCTGAAGAAATCGACCCTGCCGATGCCTTGACTGCACTTCCAGCATCCGGAATGCGAGGAAATACCTTTCTGTTGGTTAAGCCTCCCAGCCTGTAGTACTTTGCTGTGGCAGCCCTAGCAGGCTAAGCCAGCTGGGTCCTGGCCACATGCTCTTCCCCGATCTGGAGCTCAGCTTGAAGGGCAGGGGGACAGGCGTGGAGGAGAAGGAGGAATGGCAGAGCCATCGATTTGCACATCTGCTTGGTACTCCTTTGAAAGCTCGAATAAGTCACCAGACACAGGTTAGTCTGCAGAGATGAAACCCTTCCTGAGGGTAGGGAAGGAGAGAAGAGGGGCAGGTAACAATAAAACACACGCAGGCTGGGGCAGAGGGAGAGCGCACATGTTCACATTCTAATCATTTGTCTGCCAACGGAGCGCCGCCGCGCTTCCCAAGCAGCGCACTATCCAGTGCGCCACCGGGCCGGCCCCGCACATGTTCACATTCTAATCATTTGTCTGCCAACATACTCCATTCCCTGATGGATGATGCTTTACTTTTCCTTAAGAGTAAATAGATCTGTACTCTCTAAAAATAGAAGGGAACAGATCAATTTGTACAGGCTTCTATCACTCTCTATTTGGCTTTTTCTGAGTGACATCAGGAACTGATGGATGAAAAGGGGCAGTGAAAGCAAATCAAGCCATCCAAAGAAAGCTACAAATCTCCCTTCGGCAAGTGTCCTGGGGGTGAACGGTGTCCTCCCCAAAATTCATTCACAGGAGCCAGTGAATGTGACCTTATTTGGAATTAGGGCTTTTTGCAGATGTAATTAGTTAAGATGAGGTTCTACTGGATTAGCGGGAGCCCTAAATCCAGTATGATTGGTGTCCTTATAAGAAGAGGAAGACTTGAGAGAGACACATGCAGACAAAGAAGAGGAAAAGGTTATTTGACAGTGGAGGCAGATATAGGAGGGATGTAAGCCAAGGAACACCAACGATCGCCAGAAGCCACTAGAAACCAAGAGGAGACAGCCTTCAGAGAGAGCACAGCCCTGCTAACACTTTGATTTTAGACTTCTAGCCTCCAGAACTGTGAGGGAATAAATTTCTGTTGTTTTAAGCCACCCAGCTTGTGACACCTTTTTATGACAGCCCTAGGAAATAAATGCAGGGGGCAAGCAGGGCAGGGACAAGCATGGTGTTTGACAAGCACTTGTTGGCTCTTGAGTGTCATCATACAGCAGCTGCAGGTCCAAGTAAGAGATCTGTGGCCTGTGCTGAGGATGACACAAGTGGAGAAGTGGCCAGCACAGACTAAGAAATAGTTCTCCCCTTTCCTTTCAAACACACTGCATGGTAAGTGGAAACTGCTAACTGAAATCCCATGAGGACATCTCTTGAGGGTATTCATCATCACAAGTAAGATGACACGTAGTGTATAAAGAGCTTTAGAACTGGAGAAGGCATCAGAAACTGTGAGATGATTATTTTACCTCCAGTCTAAAGAACATTCTGTATTCTGAAACAGTAGAATAGCTGCTTAGGGATGTAAAATCAGCTACATTTTGAGAAATCTTTCTCCTTATGAGAAAGTATTTTCATTTAGCAACAGGTATGGGAAGGTAAGTGTTGGAACCGCAATGTTTTCTTAAATTTTTCAGATGTAAACTTGAAGTATGAATCCCAGGTTTTCATGTTTAGTGTATGTATGCTTGTCTTTTCTGCTAGAAGGGATTGTGTGAAGATTAGTGAGGTATACAGTGGAAGCTGATTTTCAGTGAAATAGCATCATTCCTAGGTAGAGAATTACTTGAGAGGCTGGATGGTGCAGTGGGAATCATGGTGGATTAGAAATTCTGAGGTTGGTTTCTGTGAAGCTGATGTCATCAGAAATTTGTTGCCTGACCGTAGGCAAGGCGCTGCAACTGGCTAAATCTTCATCAGGCTAGAGAGGTGACTGCTGGAGTTCTCTGTCCTGTCCCCATTGAGTGTGACAGGAGGGACATGGCCCCTGTAGTGAGCCCAAAAGATAGGTCCAAGTCCTAATTCTCGGTTCCTGTGAATGTGATCTTATTTGGAAATAGGGTCTTTGCAGATGCAATTAGTTTAAGGATCTCAGGATTAGCTCATCCTGGATTTGGGTGGTCCCTAAATCCAATGACTGGGGTCCTTATAAGAGACAGAGGGCTGGCCAATTGGCTCAGTTGGTTAGAGCATAGTGTTGTAACACCAGGGTCAAGGGTTTGGATCCCCATACTGGCCAGCTGCCAAGGGGAGAGAGAGAGAGAGAGAGAGAGAGAGAGAGAGAGGTCAGGAGAAGACACACAGAGGCACAGGGGAGGAGGCCACGTGAAGATCCATGTGAGGATGGAGGCAGAGACTGCCATGATGCACTATCAGCCACGGAACGCCAAGGATTGCAGAAGCTGCCAGAAGGGAGGAGAAAGGTAAGGATTCTCTCTCAGAACTTCCAGAAAGAACCAACCCTGCTGACACCTTGAGTTTGAACTTCCGGCCTCCACAATGGTGAGAGAATGAATTTCTGTTGTTTTAAGCCAGTGAATTTGTGATCACTGCATGGTAGCCCTCGCAAACTAGTCCAGTCTCCCACAGGACGCTCCTGGAACAGTAAGTCCTCCCCACCAGCAACCCACAAGTAACCATCACCATGTCTGATGACTAGGAGCTAGCGCTGCCCGTCTTCACCAGACCAAACACATGTACAATTCTGATAGGGTTTGTGTTCATTTCCTATGGCTGCTGTAACAAATTACCACAAACTTGGTGGCTTAAAACAATACACTTTTATTCTCTTATAGTTCTGGAGCTCAGAAGCCCAAAATCAGTCTCACTGGGCCTCAGTCAAGGTGTCAGCAGGCCCCTGGTCCCTTCAGAGGCTCTAGGGGAGAATTGGATCCTTGTCTCTTCCAGCTTCCAGTGGCTGCCAGCGTTCCCTGGCTTGTGGCCGTGTCACTCCCAACTTTAAGGCCAGCATCTTCGAATCTCCCTTGGCTCTGTCTTCACATTGTCTTCTCCTCTGTGTGAAATCTCCCTCTGCCTCCTTCTTATAAGGATACATGTGATTGCATTTCAGGCTCACCTGGATAATTTAGGATAAGATCCTTAATCATATTTGCAAAGACCCTTTTTCCATATAGGTAACATTACAGGCTCCTAATATCTTTGAGGGCCATTATTTAGCTGACTACAGGGGTTTAGCCTGTGATTTTTTTTTTTTAAAGTGTCAGAAAAGCAACCTAATGGCATCCAGTGATAGGGCTGGAAGCTGTGCTTTCATCTAACTTACTGCTGCTCATACCGCTCAAGGTGGGGCTGGGTGGGCAAGGCCTCTCAGTGTAGGCCTTCAGAGAATATTCTGAATGGATGCTTCCTATTTTCTCAATTCTCTCTCTCCAATTATTTATTTATTTATTTGTTTTTTTAAAGATGACTGGTAAGGGGATCTTAACTCTTGATTTGGTGCTGTCAGCACCACGCTCTCCCGAGTGAGCTAACCGGCCATCCCTATATAGGGATCCGAACCCATGGCCTTGGTGTTATCAGCACCGCACTCTCCCAAATGAACCACAGGCCAGTCCCTCTATCTCTCCAATTTTTTTTTTCCTTTTTGTCTTTTTTACTGACTGGTAACGGGATCGCAACCCTAGGTGTTGCGCCCGCACCGCGCTCAGCCAGTGAGCGGGAACCGGTCTCCACATGGGATCTGAACCCTCGGCGGGAGCGCCCCCGCGCTCCCAAGCGGCGCACTCTCCAGTGCATCACCGGGCTGGCCCTATCTCTCCAATTTTTGATCATATGTTTCTGCCCTCCTTTAATCTCCCTCCCAGTGTGCCATCTCCCAACCCCTACCTTGGAAATACCAACCTTTCCCGTGGTTGGGACCTGCCTTCTCTCTCCCCAAGTATCCTGTAATCTCTACCAGCTCAGCTCTGATGGCTCTGGAATAGAGGGCAGTGAGCTTGGATTCCTACCATTTGAGGGGAGGACTGTGGTGCCTTGCTGTTTTCAGGCAGTGCCTTGATCAGGAATAGCTGTGGCCAGTCCTCTCGAATCATCCAAGGTCAAGCACACCTTACTGCTCAGTATTACATTTCTTCCTAAGAAAACCCAGTCTAATGTCACATGACAAAAACCTTTTTCTGCTATTAATAGTACTTTTGAATCCACTCCTGGAAAATCTATAACCCTAGCACTATTGAATCAAAGATTCTTCCTAGCTCTGTTTTCACTACAAGGATTCCACATGAACTGGGAATAGCTCTGCCTGAATCATTGGGATGAACAGTGCCATTCCTGAACATAGTTTCCGATCTCTAAATTTATCTCCTAACAGAAGTGTGTGTGTGTGTGTGTTCATCCAGCTACATGATTGTTAGTGGCTTAGAGAATTGGAGAGAGCCAAAAGTATATCCAAGCTCAGAAAAGGGGTAGGGGGCTTGATGCTACAAGAGAATGATCAAAGAATGACAAACCAAGAGAAGACAGTGAGCAGGCACAAAATCCTCCTGGGGCACAAAGGCACAGAAAGTTCTTTTATGCTAGTGTTGGGGGCGACGTTTGTGGCACCTGAAGCCTTTTCGGATGGGGAGGGTCCTCTTTAGGAAGGGCTTTGGAGGAAATCAAGGAGTCTTGAAGCTTAAGCTTCATTAGCCCCAGGGCAAATCTTCTGCCTCTGGCTGAGAATCAAAGCTGATATCCACCTTATAGTTAGATGATTAATGTCTATTACTCCTATTTTCCAATGATGTGATCATATATATACATGATTCACATGTTTTTAGCTCTACACACATATATGTTAACATTATACATATAAAATATTAGGAATCTGCCAAATAATGAATCTGGAGGGAAAAACTTTAGACATAAAATAGATTTTTAAAAAAATTATAAAATGATATTTCTGTAACACTTAAGGAGACCCTTTCAAAGACTTTACTTCTTTAATCCTGACAACAACCTTATGAAGAAAATTTTATATTTTATCCCCATTTTACATAGGGGGAAGCTGACCTTGGGGAGTTGGGAGATCTACCTAAGCACATCAGGCTGGTTAAAAGGGAAGATGGGCTGAGACCCAGGTAACACTTGCCAGTGTGGACAGAGGGTAAACACAATCGGCAAGCAATTCTGCTTACCAAGGCTGGGGGTGGCTAGAGAACAAGACAATGGGGTTCAGCCCAGCTGCCTGCCTCTTAGCCACCCGTGTCTCTCCGTCCCCCTTGGATTTCTCAGCTCCAACCTCCACAGGCAGGAGAAGAAGTAATTTGCTCCAAATAGGCCGGGTCAGCAGTAAACAAGGGACTGGTGAGGCTCTGGAGAATTACTTCACATCCAGGGCTTGTCCATCTCTGCAGGCCAATACCAGCCCCTGAAACTTGCTGTGCTCCTCCAAACCAGATGCTCCAGTTCCAATTGGGAAAGCACAAGGGCAGAAAAGTCCAGAGACTAGCCTGAAGCCTTTGAATGTAAGGGCCCCAAGTAAAATTGTTTACAGACCACATTTTGTTCCCATTCAGAATGGAAAGACTTTACTGAATCCCAAGGGGTAAGTGCTGACGTTCATGCTGAAGTGATGGACCAGGCTCTGTTAATGTCTCAGCATTCCCAGGCTTTCCTGCCCCTGCAGCTAGGGAGCTTTCTGGCTTACCTTTGTACTGTTTCTTCCCCGTCCCACCCTCCAAGGAAGGCCAGGCCTCCCCAGAGGAAACAGCCCTAAGATGGTTTGGTCAGATTTCCCAGCAAAGAGCTGAAAAAGAGGCTGGAGAGAGGAAGCCTGGTGGAGTTTTGAGAGGAGAGATACGGGAGTAATTGTGCTGTACGAAGACAATGGGGAGAAGAAAAGAAATAAGGTTTTAAAAATATCACAGAGGGCTTTATAGTATTTGAGAAATAAACACAAGGACTTGAGTTTTCTCAAACTATTTTTAATTGTATAGAATGGATTATTTTTTTTTACCTCAGTGCTGGCTGGACTGACCCCCTTGGGTTGTAGCTTTATAAACATCATACCTACAAGTTAGAATCCCTATTTGATTAAATAAAAAATAGAAGTGAGAAAAGCCATGAAAAATGTCACTTTGCTTGAGGGTAAGTTGAATGTTAGTATCTTGCCAGATTTGAGAAGCAGCCACAGTACTCTAATCCTGAAATTAGAGTGAGGGCCAATTTTTGAAAACATTTTTGCCACATTTTTGCAGCTGGTCTCTGGTTACTCATTACAGTTAAAAACATCGTCTTGGAAACTTTACAAATCACATTTGCTCCTCCCGCCTATATACCCCCACTGCCCTTGCTCAAACAGTCAGGAGGTCCAACTACCCCCCAACCCCCAACACACACCCCTTCACTGTACTTATTCAGGCTCATTGAATGATTGCTGTAAAATCAAGGAAAGAGAATGGAGCACTATTAGGAAAACCAAAGCCCCATATTTCCTTGTCACTAAGTGCTACTCTTATGAAATGGCGAAACACTGTAAAATGTTATTATTTTCTTTAACCAGAAGAAACAGTGGGTTCGAAATGCACTGGGCAGCTTTTCCAAGGACGTGCCAACTTTCTACAGGAGTAATTTCTCCCCTGTTGTTTTCTGCTGCAGTGCAAATCATTGTTTCAAAAATCTCTAAGACGATTATCGAGCAAAAGGCATTTTTGACAACTGTTATTGACTTGTGATGGTACAGGTCCCAACACGCCACCAGCCTGAGAATGACAATTGGCAGAGTGGCAGAACAAGCCACAGCTATTACTATAGCTTAGAAAAGATGGTAAGAAAAAGCCCGGTTCCTTATATTCCATTTAAAAGAGTATACACTGTGCAAAGGTGGATTATATAGTTAACTGCAAGTCTCTTTGAGCATCTAAAGTGTTAGGAAAGCTAAAAAATATTAAGTAGGATATTAAAAATGAATAAAAAGAGCTATGCCCTTGGACTCCAAGTTTTCCAAGGCAAAAGTTTCTAGATCTTTAGGTAAAAAATTGCCTAAAAATATGTTTCTGTGTGTGGCAAAGGAATGAGTTTTATATACACACATATTTACCTAGTTTTTAAAAAAAATTTAAAGCATTAAAAGCACATGGTGAAAAAAATCCAAACAGTGTACAGTAATATAAAGTGAAAAGGAAAAGTCTCTACCCAGTTTTCTACATTTCTGATTATTCCACCTCCCCACCCCCATTTCCATTTCTCAAAGGTAACTACATTTTGTGCTTTGTTTCAGAAATGTTCTGAGTTTATAAAAATATAATCTTTCTCCCATTCCTCCCTTTAAAAAGTCCAAATGGGATACTATAAAATATTATTCTGTTACCTGAATTTTTTCTATTTAACAGTATATCTTGGACATTTTTTTCCCAATTAGTTTATTTAGAACTATCTAATTTTTTTTTCTTTTTAATCTGAGTTTATAAAAATATAATCTTTCTCCCATTCCTCCCTTTAAAAAGTCCAAATGGGATAGTATAAAATATTATTCTGTTACCTGAATTTTTTCTATTTAACAGTATATCTTGGACATTTTTTTCCAAATTAGTTTATTTAGAACTATCTAATTTTTTTTTCTTTTTAAAAAGATGCCCGGTAAGGGGATCTTAACCCTTGACTTGGTGTTGTCAACACCACGCTCAGCCAGCGAGCCAACCTGCCATCCCTATATGGGATCCGAACCCAGGGCCTTGGTGTTATCAGCACCACACTCTCCCGAGTGAGCCACAGGCCGGCCCCGAACTATCTAATTTTTTGAAGCTATCTTTTTGTTTTTGTTTTTTTAGTGGAAAAGTAAGTGCATAACAGAAAGGAAGTGAGAGACAGCTGGCTTTAGACAAATATAAAATTATCACTGTAAAAGGCTAATATCTTTCCTCTGCAAGGAGGCAGGAGAAAAATTAGATGCAGAAAACTCTCTCTCTCTCTCTCTGTCACACACACACACACACACACACACACACACGAAATAATTATTATAGCTGGTTTAAACAATAACTTGGGCCTTTGACAATACCATCAGGCCATACAATTAAAAAGCCAATGACTTATAACCCCCAAAATCAGGAGTGAAGAAGATATGGTCTCGTACATTAAAAAAAGTTATCTCTGATTTTTAGGCCTATGTGACAATCTCATGTTCTATGGTACTTCTCAATTGAATAACTTTATATATGTCAACGTGCTCCAAAATGGTCATTATGATTTCTAGTTGTCCTTGATGAAGTTATGTGAGGAGGTGGCACAAATTTACTGGAAGACAGATCCATGAGAAATGAACTGATTGGCCAAATGTAAAAATTTGGCTTGTGTCTTAGCCTGTTTGGGCGAATAACAAAATACCATAGACTGAGTGGCTGATAAACAATAGAAATTTATTTCTCCCAGTTCAGGAGGCTGGGAAGTTCAAGATCAAGGCACTGGCAGATTCAGTGTCTGGTGAATGCCTGCTCTCTGGTTCAGATGGACATCTTTTCTCACTGTGTCCTCACATGGCAGAAGGGGCAAGGGATGTCATTGGGGCCTCTTTTATAAGAGCACTAATCCGTAATCCTACCTTCTAATACTGTCTCCTTGAGAGTTGGGATTTCAACATATAAATTTGGGGGAGACATAAATATTCAGCCTATTGCATTCTGCCCCTGGGGTTTTCCCGAGAAACAGAACCAATAGGATACATAAAGATATACAGAAGGAGATTTATTATTAGGGATTGGCTCGTGAGATTATGAAGGCTGAGAAGTCACACAATCTGCTGTCTGCAAGCTGAAAAACCAGGAAAGCCGGCGATATATAGTTCCAGTCTAAACCCGAAGGCTTAAGAACCAGGAGAGCCAATGGTCTAAGTCCCAGTCTGTAAAGCTACACAACTGTGCCAATTGTAGGGTTAGGCAGTTCATAACTAAAGCCAAAACATTTTATTATTTTAGTTATACAAAGTTTCCATTTGTATTGTCAGGGCTAGGGCTCAAACCCTTCAAACCCATTAAACAGACTGGGTCACCAGATCTGTCACATGACAGGCAGAGTCACCAGACCCCTCACATGCCAGGCTGGGTCATAGACCGCTTACACGCAGGTCCACACTAGATAATTGGGAAAGATCCTGGAAGCCATTAGCAAATGACACGAGCTTAGTCCTCAGCAGTAGCAGCAGTGGTGGTGGCCTCCCAGGGCATCACCCTGGGGGGGCACTGGCAGCAACAGCTGTCAGCAACATCCTCCAGCAGCAGTAGCAGCCTCCCTGTGGCCCCCCCCAGGGGAATCCCGGGGATGGGGGGGCACCATAGATCAGAGTCATTCATCCTTTATACCCAGGACAGCTGGGAGCTCATATGCAATTACATTAGACAATAACCAAGGAACACCTGGGTGCATGTGCATATTCACATCAAATGCTTGGCAAGGTTCTGAACATCTGAGGGGCCCTGACCATTTTCCTTTGATTTTCCTACACAGTCTGAGGCCAAAGAACTAGGAGCTCAGATGTCAGAGGGCAGGAGAATATGAACGTCCCAGCAACAACAGAGAGTGAATTTGCCCTTCCTTCACCTTTTGTTCTATTCTGGTGTAGGGAAACAATACAAATGTTACTGACAGGTCAGGCTTGGCTTGCCCTCTCACCTTAAACAAATGACTGTGGAAGTAGAGATAACCCCCAGCCTTTTTGGTAAACAATACCAGATAGTTAGGACCTTCCATTACCAGGTGCTTAAGACCTTCCGTTGCCAGAAGATTAGGACTTTCCGCTGCCAGTGGGAGGGGACTTTCCAAAGAGCCCAAAGTTCACCCTGTCCCAGGAAGGGAGTATGCTCACCTGATTGCAGGAACAGCATGACACCTTATCTTTGGACACCAAGGGAGGAAAGATGGGGGTGGGGGTGGGGTGGACCGTTGGTCAATACCTCAGTCTTTCCTTTGCCCGCCAAAAGATAAAGCCCAATGGTTTTAAAAATTCCTTAAAGTGGCCAATAAACAGCGTACAACCCAGACTGTTACCAAAGTCTGCCTACCAAACT
>NW_007741402.1:738-1346 GCF_000696425.1 Galeopterus variegatus | reverse complement strand
CTTAAAGTGGCCAATAAACAGCGTACAACCCAGACTGTTACCAAAGTCTGCCTACCAAACTGTATAAAAGATGCTTGAGTTAAGAGCTCGGGGCCTCTCCTGTCCTGAAAACGGGGTGACCTCCAGCATGCCGGAAATAAAAACCTCTTGCTTTTGCATCGATCTCTGTGCCTCCTGGTCTTTGCGAGATGAGCCTTCCCATCAAGTAAGAATTGTGCTTTTAGGCCAGTCTTACATTTTGGTGCATTGGCCGGGAAACGGCTCTCTCTAGGACCCGGAGACTAGAGAGCCGAGGGATTGCTCTAGAGCAGGTACCGCGGTTGTCTCTGTCTGTGTGCGTCTGTCTTTGAGTTTTCTCTGTTGTTTACTGTAATCTTGTTTTGGGTTTCTCAGTGGCTCCAGGATGGAAACACCGATCTGGTTTTGGATTCTCTGAGGCTCCTAGGCAGAGCCATTAGTCTCTAGTGGTTTTAGCAGCAGGTAGACGTACCAGCACGCCGCAGCCACAGGAATCCTGGAGGACATTCCAGATTCCTCTGTAGGAGACGAATGGGTTCGCCTCCACGGGAAGATCTCTAAGAAAGAGACCCCTCCCGAGTTCTTCTGAT
>NW_007741402.1:0-219 GCF_000696425.1 Galeopterus variegatus | reverse complement strand
TGAGAACAATGGACAAAATAAAAGGTTTTCAAAACTCTAGTAAGAAATCTGATGAGTTTATGGAAGTACTAATTAAGATCAAGTAAAGCAAAAATTAAGTATACAAAGTTAAATAACTGATAAAATGTTTTGTAACTTTCATTGTTTGTTCTTTACTTAAATGTTTTTTTTTTTTTTTTTAAAGATGACCGGTAAGGGGATCTTAACCCTTGACTTGGT
>NW_007741401.1:24823-25527 GCF_000696425.1 Galeopterus variegatus | reverse complement strand
TGTGAAGTGTAAAGTGATGCCTGTCGGCACAGGGAAGGCAAAAGATCTGATTACATACTCTCTCCTCCATACCTCTCCTGAGCATTCTGGTGCAGGGATAGCACTGTGACATCTCAGGGAAAAGCTCTTCTGCGTTTCCCCCAGGAATTCCGGGTGTTCACTAAGACACCATTCACTCATCCACCCACTTATCCATCCATCCACCCATCCATCCATCCATTCTATTTATCCACCCATCCATCATTCCATCATATCACTCATCCATCCATCCATCCATCCATCCACCCATCCATCCATCCACCCATCCACCCACCCATCCATCCATCCATCCACCACCCACCCATCCACCCACCCATCCATCCATCCATCCACCCATCCATCCATCCATTCTATTTATCCACCCATCCATCATTCCATCATATCACTCATCCATCCATCCATCCATCCACCCACCCACCCATCCATCCACCCATTCTATTTACCCACCCATACATCATTCCATCATATCACTCATCCACCCATCCAAACATCCATCCACACTCCTATCCATAAACTACCAATCTGCTCATCAACTCATTTATCCATCTGCTCTATCCGTCTAATTCCTTATTGTATGTCTAATTTGTGCTGGTCACTATGCAGACGATGCTGGGAATACAGGGATGAGTACTAGCAGTAGCTTATATTTACCAAATACATACTCC
>NW_007741401.1:22236-22856 GCF_000696425.1 Galeopterus variegatus | reverse complement strand
ATACCACACATCCATTTATCTATTTTCCTCATTATGGACATTTGTTTTATTTACAGTTTCATTGTTGTTGTTATTGTCATAGATAAAGCTGCTGTAATCATTCATGCCTAAGTCTTAGTGAACATGTGTTTTCATTTCTCCTGCATAAATACTTAGAAGTGGCATTGTTGGATCATGGGGTAGGGGTATTTTTATCTTTGTAAGAAACTGCCAGTTTTCCAAAGTAATAGCACTATTTTATATTCCCACCAGCAATGTGCGAGGGTTCTGATTGTTCTGTGTTCTTGCTGTCACTTGGCATTGTCAGTTTTTAAAATTTTAGCCAGTCTAAAGGTTGTGAAATGTATCTCATTGTGGTTTAATCTTCATCCTTCTGATGACTGATAATGTTATACACCTTTTTACATGCTTTTTGGCCATGTGTATTTATGCATGTTTTTAAAAAGTGGGCTGTCTTTCATTATTGATTTATAGTAGCTCTTTATATATTCTGGATACAAGTGCTTCATCAGATATGTAGATCAAGAGGATTTTCTCTCATTACGTAGTTTGCCTTTTCATTTTCTTGAAGATGTTTTCTCATGAGCAGAAGATTTGGATTTTGAGCAAGTCCAATATGC
>NW_007741401.1:19662-20517 GCF_000696425.1 Galeopterus variegatus | reverse complement strand
TGACCTCCCAAGTTCCTCTCCTTGACCCAACAAACTTCCCCTGACCCTTTGTGTTCTTGACCTTGACTTGGTCTACCCTGGCCCTCACTCTGACTTTCTATGTTTCTGGCCTGCCTCAGTGGCCCTCCCTTAAGAAACTCGGCTCTTGAGTGTTCTTCATTTACCCAGCAAACCTCCCTATGACTTCCAGGTTCCATTTTCAACCTTGGCTACCAGCAGCCCGAGAGAGACCGTGTTCCAAGGCTTCCCAACACCCAGCTTAGCAGGGTGTTCTGTTCTGCAAAAGGGCCCCGAGCAAGCCTTACCCAGCGTGACCTCTGCCTGCATGGGCATCGACAGCGCTGGGTGCTTGACCTCGCAGCTGAAGAGGGCCTCGTTGTCGATCTGTGGGTTGAGGGTCCAGGTGAGCAGGGCACGCACGTCCATGGTGCCGTCGCTGCCCGGGATGCGACTGTGCCGCAGGAAGTAGACCGGCTCATCGCTGTGCACCCAGCAGGGCAACTCTCGGCTCACGACCGTCTCTGGGATGTTCTCAGTGGTTGGTTGGAGGAGGACGCTGGGATCCAGAGTCAGACCACGAGGGGGACGCTCCGTGTAGGGACGCCCACCCCGGTTCTCGGCATCTAGAAGGGACAGTGACTTCTGCATCTTGGTGTCATCCAGGTCACGGTGCAGGAGGCTGCGGAAGGGCCTGCTGTCCTGGAGGGGGCCAGAGCTCTCAGCTGGTAGCTCTGATAGGGGAACCACGTCGATCAGTTCCCCATCTCGTTTGAAATAAACCTGAAATTGCAAGGAGGGTGTGGGAAAAGATTTCATGCAAATGGCCTTGACCTCCCAGTGGGCTCTCAGATAAAC
>NW_007741401.1:18986-19187 GCF_000696425.1 Galeopterus variegatus | reverse complement strand
TTGAACTCTGACCCTATGTACCCATTGTTCAAACTCCATGCCTTGCTAAATCCTAGTGATGTTTTAAAACTCCTTGGGTCAAGACCCAAGGAATTATAAAATGTCAAAACTGAAAGGGTCCTCAGGAGTATGTAGCCCATAGGTTCTCAATATGGGTTCCATGGAACTCACAGAGGTGCTTCAGGGACCAATCCAGGTGAC
>NW_007741401.1:16309-16909 GCF_000696425.1 Galeopterus variegatus | reverse complement strand
AACACTTATGAACCAGGAGCTGTTCTAAGCTCTTAACGTGTGTGAATTTCTTTAATCCTCAACATCAGTCTATGAGGTGGGTTTATTTATTCCCATTTTACAGAAGGAGAAACAAGAGGTGAAGGAACTTGCCCAGGTTCTTGGAGCCAGTGTCAACTGAGGCAGTCTGGCTCCAGAGCCCAGACTCTGAAGCAAAGCTGTGCCAGCCCAACCTTGGGAAAGACAAGGGGAGCTTGCACCTGTTGGCGCCTTTAGACCCAAGTACACATTTTAGCCACTGGGAACATTCACTTACCTGGCACATCTCAGCTTCCATGGATGCCTTCCTCATAATCCAGTCCCTCGGGAACTGCTCCTGTAGGTGGCTCTAGTTGACTTGGTTGCCCCAGAATTTAGGGATCACACCAGTTAGAGCTAAGCATAAAACTCTGCTTCTGCTCGGGATAGCACGTGTGCAGGTGTAACTATCCCCTTTAAGGATCCTAACGGCTCAGAACTAGGCAGGCAGCACCTTTAAAATCACTCATTCATTCCTTCTTAGCTTCATTGAACAAACAGAGATAGACACCTGGACCCTTCCTTAGAGCACTGCTTTGAGGA
>NW_007741401.1:13946-14476 GCF_000696425.1 Galeopterus variegatus | reverse complement strand
TTACAGGCAGGGCGGAAAAAGCCTGAACTTGTATGTCCCTACAGGTCAACAGTGACAGCCTGGGGGCCTCCAGAGTGGGGCTCTCTTCTCAGGCTCAGCCCACTCCCCAGACACCTGGACACATGGTTGTAGACTTGGAATGATGAGTGCACCCTGCACAACATGTGAAATAAGGAAAAAGTGTCTGGCAGGGAGGGGGCAGTGTGGGCTCTAGGTCACACGACCCAGGGATCGGAGATTAGCTATACCACTCACCAGCTGGGTGACCTTGAGCAAGTTACTTAACCTCTCTAAGCCTCTGTTTTCTTACCTGCAAAATGGAACTGTACGGTACTGCAAAGTATTTTGAAAGTGCTTCTAATACATATATCAGCTGCCCTTATTAGCAGTCTGATTTATTTATTTAAGACATTCTTTATTTGAGACTCCTTGCTAAGGACTTGGAGGATAAAACATGATCTCTGCCTTTGGGGCATTCACAGTTTAGTGAAGAGACCAGAAAATGCCCTAGACTTGCACTGTGCAATCCA
>NW_007741401.1:11576-11937 GCF_000696425.1 Galeopterus variegatus | reverse complement strand
TTACCACGACAGGATTTCCCACCCTCTTGACAGTCACAGTGGGGAACAAGTTTCTAGTACATGGAACTTGGGGGACACAATTGAACCTTCAATGAGCTCGGGGGGACATTCTATGCCCATCCCCATCCTCATCCCATCCCCACCTCAGTCCCCTTCCCCATTTTCATTTCTATCCCTACCTCCATCCCCACCTCCATCCCCACCTCTGTCCCCTGCCTCATATTCATCCTCATCCCAACTCAATCCTCATTTCTGTCTCCGCCCCATCCCCAACTCCAGCCCATCCTCATTCCTGTTACAATCTCTGACCAAGGTCAAAAGCAAGCAGCCTTTGAAGTGCCCTATGCCTGAGATAGATCCC
>NW_007741401.1:5773-6398 GCF_000696425.1 Galeopterus variegatus | reverse complement strand
CTCTTTGCTTTCCGTTCCCTTGACTAGGAAGAGCGCTTGTTCCCACACAACCCACCGCTTCTCAGGCTCATCGCCTGCAGCCTCCCTTCACTCTGTCTCCCCAGCTGCATCTCCATCCCCACATCTCTCTCCACTTCTGTCTCACCTCCATCTGCATCCCCACTCCTATCCCCATCCCCACCTCCATCCCCAACCCTATCCCCACCTGCAATTCCATCCCCGTCCCTATCTCTGGACCTGTCTCCAGCCCCATCTGTATTAGTCTGTTTCTGTTGCTTATAACAAAATACTTGGAATTGGTGGTAATTTGTAAAGAAAATGAAATTTATTGCTTACAGTTTTAGAGGCTGGGAAGTTCAGAGTCCAGGAAATACATCTAGTGAAGGCCTTGGTGGTGGCGACAGTGACCCAGGGGTCTCACAGGGCAGAGAATGGCAGAGTAGGGAGACTCTCATGTGCTCTCCTTTTAAAGCCCTTAGAACCACGCCCATGACTGCCATTATTAATCCATTTACTAGGGCAAGTCCTACAACTTAATCACCTCTTCAAGGCTCCACCTTTCAATTACCACGACAGGATTTCCCACCCTCTTGACAGTCACAGTGGGGAACAAGTTTCTAGTACA
>NW_007741401.1:303-556 GCF_000696425.1 Galeopterus variegatus | reverse complement strand
CCCAGGCTTCCCACGCTCTCCCCAGCAACACACTCCCCAGTCACCCTCCTAGGAAAATGTCATGCTGCATCTCGCCTCCTGTCTGCTAGTGGAGGGCTCTGAGTGCAGGCAGTCAGGGAGCTGTCTACACCTGGGAGTCCCTGGCTGCTTATGGATGCTTCACCCCACACGTCATTGTCACCGTCTGTCTTCCTCTTTGCTTTCCGTTCCCTTGACTAGGAAGAGCGCTTGTTCCCACACAACCCACCGCTTC
>NW_007741401.1:0-268 GCF_000696425.1 Galeopterus variegatus | reverse complement strand
GGGGCAGCATGAATCAGTGCGGCTGGGCAGAGCAGGATCCAATTCACGTTACTGCCGATGGAGAAATAAAATCCTGCACACACTTCAGCGGTGCCAGGGAAGCCAGGCCACACGCTTTGCGTCGGATCTGGATTTGTATTCTAGTGCTATTTTCTAGACTATTCATTTAACCCGGTGGTTCTCAAAGTGTGTTCCATAGATTAGCAGCACCAGCAGCACCTGGGAGCTTGTTAGAAATGCAAATTCTGGGCCGGCCCCGTGGCTCACT
>NW_007741400.1:25283-25528 GCF_000696425.1 Galeopterus variegatus | reverse complement strand
TGCCAGCTGCCTCCTCACCGGCCCCACACCAAGGCTTTTGCCCATCCTCCCAATCTTCTCAATACGGCTTGAATAAACCAAGACAACACCCGTGGCTTCTGAGTAGACTCAGTTGCGGTGGGGAGATGGTAGATGGGCAGGGCATAGACACCATTCCCTAACACGTCCCAGTCCCCAAGGGGCTGACACACACAAACATACTTACACACGTATACCATGCACTCAGACACACACGTGCCTACCTG
>NW_007741400.1:17866-24508 GCF_000696425.1 Galeopterus variegatus | reverse complement strand
GACACACACAAACATACTTACACACGTATACCATGCACTCAGACACACACGTGCCTACCTGCACATGCACCCCTCCCCCAGGCTCCTCTCCCTGGAGCAAAAATCAGTCTCCAAACTCATGGCAACTTTATTATCAGTGTGAGCAGGGTGATGGGAGAAGGGCCTCAATCATGATAGAGGCGCAGGAGGCAGCCACGGAGGGTGCCCATGTAGCGGTCCCACAGGGCCTGGTGCCTGTAATGATAACAGTAATGTCCATTCGATAATCACCATGTCTGAGACAGTGTTCGGAGTGCTTTCTATACCTTAGTCCACTCAATCCACACAATTCTTATGATTCTTCTAATTACTATCCCTACTTTACATACATAGCTTCTAAGAGGTGGAGCCAGGAGTTTGGTCCACAGAGACTTCCATCCCCAAGGTAGCAGAATTGGGATCCCCGAGACTGCAGGAGGGCTAGGCAGTGGCAGGTGGCCACCTGGGGTGAGGCCAAGCTAGACAGGAGAACTGGGGTCTCTCACCGGAAGCCATCCAAGGAGTGGACAGATGCCGAATACTGATTCAGGAAGAGCCGCACGTCATTCAGTGGCCAGTGGTCGGAGCGGCAGGGTTCCACGAACTGTGGGCCCAAGGGAACATTTAGCACTGGTACAGCCCAGTGACAGGCCAACTCAGAGGTCAGAAGGTGGCAGGCAGGACAGCTCACCTTCTCGACCAGATCCACAAACAAGTCTCTGACGTCTTTATTGTGGGTTAGCTTGGCGGCCACATTCACCAGCCCCCGGGACAGATTCTGTGGGGTAGGGATCCTGGAAGTTCTGTCTTCTGCCCCAGAAGCTGGGGGCTGAGCACAGAGGCTGGGGGAGGGACAGGCCCCTCCCCAAATCTATCCACCTCCCTCACTAACCAAGTGCCCACTGTTCATGAGCTGGTTCCCTCTCACAGGCGGGCAGAGGGAGCAGCAGCACCACCTGCCGGTCAATCTCAGGCAGGAGCAGAGTTGCCCGGTAGGGTTAGTGCACTGGAGGCTGGAGATGCCCAAGGGACAGAGGCTGGATAGGGCCACAGACCTTGAAGTTGGTTTCCATCTCAGAGAAGACGCCAAGCTTTCCTCGGAGGGCGGTGCACACCAGGCTGCAGGGATACAGGGTCATCCCCAGGACCACCTGAGCCCCCACTTCAGGCTCTGCCCCATGGACCCCCCCCAGTCACCTCTTGTGCAGGTCCAGAAGGTCCTTGTCAGCCACTAGCACCTTGAGTTCTTTCAAGTCCTGGAGAAACTCCTTGTCTAAATCCATGTCCATGTCATCCACATGGGAGTCTGCATGAGGCCCATGAAGGGAGTTGGGGTAGGTGATAGAAACCCCTCCCGTGATATCCTGAGCCTTCCTCACCCCCCACTTCATTGCACTGCATGAAATAGAAAAGGAAACCAGAGTCACAGAGAGGTGGAGTGACATGCCCCAGGCCATAGAGAGGCAGTGGCCCCTTTGTTTGCAGACAAGGTGTGTGTGGAGAAAACAGATTATGAGCAGAGGTGGCCTTGGGGTGGGGGGTGCTGAAGACAGGATGCTAGGAACTGGGGGCCTGCAGGAGAAAACTGCTGGTGGGGAACCAGGCCCTGAGAGGGTGGGGAGACATCCAGGCACCTGGGTCAGTGGGGGCCTCACCGACGGCTCCAAGGGTCCAGTTCTGGATCATGAGCTCAGCACAGAAGGCAAAGTCGCCAAAGCTTAGATACTGCAGTTTTTTCTTCCCTGTCTCAAAGCGGTTGTTGGCAAAGAAGACAATGGCTGCATAGTCCCTGCAGGGAGAGGGGAGTAGGTCCTCTCAGGGCTTGAAATTCCTTCTTAGCAAGCAGCTGCCACCTGCAACCTCAGCTGGGCATCCCAGTTTTGGCCTCTCTCTGCCCTAACTCACTGTGTGATGTGTCTTAAGTCACTTCTCTATGGGCCTCTGCATCTGTGCAGGGAGGTTTCAGCCCAGATTTCCTGCGGGATACAGTGGGGGGCCACAAGGGAAACAGCTACTATTTACTGAGCACTTTTTAAGTACCAGGGGCTGTGCCATATGCTTAACGTGTGGCACTTCACAACAGCCCACCTGGAAAATGGCTGGACTGGGATTTGAAGTCAGGTCAGTCTGATCAAAAGCAGACCAGGGCCAGCCTGTGGCTCACTTGGGAGAGTGCGGTGCTGCTAACACCAAGGACACGGGTTCGGATCCCTGTATAGGGATGGCCGGTTGGTTCACTGGCTGAGCGTGGTGCTGGCAACACCAAGCCAAGGGATAAGATCCCCTTACCGGTCAGCTTTTTTTTTTTTAAAAAAGCACAGACTAGAAGTGGGATAACCATCTGCCCAGCATAGCCAGGAGGTCAAAGGGGTTGGAGTGGGGAAGGTAGACTAGCCACAGGGTCCAGGGAAAGAGTGTGCAGAAGTGGGAGATGGCTGGCCCCTCACCTGGCCAACCGGTCGGAGAGAAGAAAGTGTTGCTGGATGTTATCCACCAGGGAGCCCCGCATTTCCTCCACCACCTTGAAGACTCGCTTAAAGTTGTCAAACTGCAGGGCAGTTAGGGGAGGAGGGAGAACTGCTCAGAGGGTGCTCACTCGATAAACTACTTATTGAGGGGCTGGCTGGTTAGCTCAGCTGTTTAGAGCATAGTGCCGATAACACCAAGGTCAGGGTTCGATCCCTGTACAGGCCAGCCACCAAAAATAAATAAATAAATAAACTATTAATTGAATATCCATCTTTCACATATCCACCTAGCCATTCAGCAGAGGTTGACTTAACACATGTTATTCCTTTGACAGACTATTAGTACCTATTACCAATTCAACAAATGTTTATTAGCTTCTGCCATCTTGCCTCAAATAAATGTTTCCTCACTCCTATCTCTAAATTCAACCCCATTTTTAACCATGGTCTCCAGTTCCTCAGGAGCTGGAGCTGGAACTGACTCTCCTGGCTAAGAGCCAGGAATTTGAAAGTGAGCAAATATTAAGTTGTACAAGAGGAGCTCACAGGAGCACAGAGGAAAGGCATCAAAGGCCCAGAATAGTTACTTCTCCATGGCACCACCAAAAAATCTTGTGGAGAAGGTAATACCTGACCCACTGCCTTGGATTTCAAAGGGTAGATATGGCCAAGAACAGCACCCTCCAGATAGGAGCGATATGAGCAAAAGAAAGTCTGAGGCTGGAGAAATGTAAGCCTAGAGAGGTCTGAAGGTCAAGGCCAAGGAGTACAGCTGCCATCCAGGAGTCAGAGGGAGCCAATGAAAGTTTACAAGACAGGGAAAGCCTTGGGCAGATCTGGGCTTCTGAAAGGTTACTCTGGCATAGAGTAGGGGATGGCTTAGAAAGGGCAAGAAGAGACTGGGTATGAAGCCGCTGCCACAGCCAGAGGCCACAGCTGGGACAGTGGCCAAGGAGTGGACTGTGGATGGAATGTTGTGTATGAGTGGGTGCAGTGCCCACCTGTCTCCGGCAGCTCTTGAGGGTGATGCTTGTTTTGGTACTGATGTCGTCCAGGTCTTTCTTGGTGCCCTTGGACAGCTTCTTGCCCAGGACCTCCCGAACAAAGGCCTCGTCAAAGGCGTAGTACCTTGTGGAGGCAGAGGACCACACTGACCCTCCATAAAGAAGGGGAAAGTGGGCCTGGCAGGGCCTGGGTCTGACCCTTTCTGCTTTTAACCTTCTGAGTGCCTGGGTGAGTCCCGTCCCCTCCCCGGGCCTCAGCTTCAGCCTGCAAAATGGGTATATAGTCAGACAGGTTGTCGTCCCCACCATCCCACCAGGTGAGCACCTCTCGATGAGCAGCGCCTGCCGGGAGGGCGGGATCTGAAAGATGAGCTGGTGCAGCAGCTTGGGCGGCGCATGCAGCAGGCGCTCGAGCATGTTGAAGGTGCGGTAGTGGTCCATGGTGTCGCTCTGCAGCACCGCTGCGGTGGCGCCAGTCTGCTCCAGGATTCCCGAGCGCACCCGCAGGGCCACCGCGTCGCTCACTGGGGAACGGGCGCTAGCATCAGGCCCTGCCCCGCCAATCCAGAGGCCCTCGAGGGATTCCAGCCCCGAACCCTATACATTCTTTATTCTCATCCACCTGCCCACTTCCCAAAGGATGCCCAATCCTGGCCCCGCCCCCTCTCCCGTTCAAAACAATCTCTCCGACCGGGTCCTCCAGACGACCCCCCACAGACCCGAGTAACCATCCAGCCAGAGGCGATACACATCCTCGTCGATAAGAGTCGTGTTCCCCACGAATATGTCCAGCTCGCTGGTCATGGCGAAGCCCAGGCCGGAGGCGCGGCCACAGCACCCCACACAGGAGCGAGCACTGCCCGGGTCGGGCGCGCCGCCGCTGGCCCACTTCCGGGAGCGCAGAGATTCCGCTCCGGGCACCCGGAGTCGGCGAAGGACTACTTCCGGGACAGAGCCGGCGGGGGCGGGGCGACGAGAACGAGGTGGAGGCCTGGGCTCTGGGGTGGCCCCTCCTCCCGCCGGGAAGGGGAATCCCAGGCTCCTCCCCTCGTCCTCCCTACTCCGCCCGCCAGCCGTCCGCGGGAGGGCGTCGGGAGAGCCTTCCGCCAGTCTCCCCTGCCCGGGCAGCCTGTTCGGCCCCTTACTCTTGGTTTATCTCCTACCTTCTCTGCCCTCTTCGGGGCCTCGCAACTTGGACCTGTATCCTAAACTTAGGGGTTTTACAGGGCTCTATCCCTAATCTGGTATGTGGCCCGACTTCCAAGGGCTCTTGCTGGGGGCCCCTCTGCCCATCTTGAGGATAAGCACTCTCCTGGGCATGGGGCGCCTGCTCCCACCAAGGTTTTAACCCTACACATGAGCCAATAACCTCTTATTCTACTCTTCAGAGCTCTGCCTGGAAGTGCACATCCGGAGGGCCGCCTATCGGCCGAGTCTCTCCACACTAGCTTCCCATAAGCCCCTCAAAACCTCAACATATTCCAGGCAGACCCCTTGCTTTCCTTAGTCTGTTTCTTTCCTGCGTCCCTATCTCAGGGACAGCCCAACATCCACCCAGTTCTCATACTAGAAACCTGAGTTTTCTCCCAGACTCCTCTCGTCCCACGCTCAGTTCTAATTTGCCTCCTGAATATTTCTAGTACTGTCTCTTGTTTCGTCCTTTCCACCCCCACTAAGGCGGCCCCAGCCCAGTTTTTCTGCATATCTCTCCTTGCTCACTGACACACTGTTGCTAATCTCCCTGCCTACATTCCCTCTCACCAGGGTTCATCCCACACACAGCAGCCTAAACAATCTTTTTAAAAATGCATATTTAAAAATGTTACTCCCCTCTTTAAAATCCTTTGGAAACTGCAGCCTAGTATTTTTTTTTTTTTTTTTAAAGATGACCGGTAAGGGGATCCTAACCCTTGACTTGGTGTTGTCAGCACCACGCTCAGGCAGTGAGCGAACCGGCCATCCCTATATGGGATCCGAACCCGTGGCCTTGGTGTTATCAGCACCGCACTCTCCCGAGTGAGCCACAGGCCGGCCCTGCAGCCTAGTATTGAAAGCTGAGAATCACAGGCTGGCCGGTTACCTCAGTTGGTCAGAGCGTGATGTTATAATACCCAAGTCAACGTACCAGCCAGCCGCCAAAAGAAGCAAAAAGATAAAAAAGAAAAAAGAAATCTAAGAATCTGGTTTCTGCCTATCCTTGAAGCCTCCCTGCCTGAGGGTCTCTTACCACTTTCTTCACAGATCTGCCTTCCAAAAACCATCAAGCTACTCTCATTTTTCCTGAGGCAGTTAGGCTCTTTCAGGCGCCAGTGTCTTTCACCAGGCTATTCTTTCTCCCTGAAATTGCCCTCTCTCTACTTGGCAAAGTCCTATGCATCTTTCAGGGCCCCTCAGTTATTACCTGTTTTGAGAAACCTCTTGGGGTCCCTCAGGCTGTACTATCCCATCGGCTTCTTGTTTAACACAGCCTGTCTCCCCTGACACATTGCGACCTCTTTGAGGACAGGATCAGGATCCTGGTCAGATTTATTTCTGAATAGGCTTTGCACACAATAAAGGTTTATTGAACAAACGAATCCCTTGAACGCGCCCTCCCCCCAGGCAGAGAACGCTCTCTGGGAGGGAGGGTGGCCAGGACGTTTAGATCAGGGTTCCGAGAAGCTGGAAGCAATGTTCAGCCGACGAGACTGTCGAGTTCGACCAAAGGTAGTAGGGACCGGAAAAGCGATCCGTCTGGGTCCCGTCTGGGTCGAGTGGGAGTCATAGGCGGACGCCCGAATTTTGGTTCTCGGAAGCAGCAGGGAGGTCTAGGCTCAAGCTTGAGGAGATTCGGAACTTGGAGGTACGAAGCCTAGATTCGGGTTGAGACTGGCGCGGAGGGCGACAACTCAGGGGGTCCTTGTCCACGAGGGTCTGCGACACCGCGGTCCGGAGTGGGCGGGGAAGGCGCGCTCTGCGCTCAGGCCCCGCCCCCTCCCGGGAGGCTTCCCCGGATTGGCTGTCCTTCCGTTACGTCACGAGGCCCCGCCCCGGCGCGCGCCCCGCCGCGTGCACTCCCCCAGGAGACTGCTGCAGCCTACGCTACCCCGGCCACTGCCTGCTGCCTGCGGAGCCGGAGCCGGAGCCGGAGCCTGAGCGGCGCCGGGCCCGAC
>NW_007741400.1:11681-17356 GCF_000696425.1 Galeopterus variegatus | reverse complement strand
ACTGGTGCAGCGCGGCCGCCTCATGCAGGAGGTGAATCGGCAGCTGCAGGGTCACCTGGGCGAGATACGCGAGCTCAAGCAGCTCAACCGGCGCCTGCAGGCCGAGAACCGCGAGCTGCGCGACCTCTGCTGCTTCCTGGACTCGGAGCGCCAGCGCGGGCGGCGCGCAGCGCGCCAGTGGCAGCTGTTCGGGACCCAAGCATCCCGGGCCGTGCGCGAGGACCTGGGCGGCTGTTGGCAGAAGCTGGCCGAGCTGGAGGGCCGCCAGGAGGAGCTGCTGCGGGAGAACCTGGCTCTAAAGGAGCTCTGCCTGGCGCTGGGCGAGGAGTGGGGTCCCCGTGGCGGCTCCGGCGGTGCGGGGGGCCCAGGCGCAGGGCCAACACCCGAGCTCGCCCTGCCCCCCTGCGGGCCCCGCGATCTAGGTGATGGAAGCTCCAGCACCGGCAGCGTGGGCAGTCCCGATCAGTTGCCCCTGGCCTGCTCCCCCGATGACTGAGGGTGCTGCTTCCTCCACGCCGACGCCCGCCCGGATTGCTTATCGATCGCCAGGACTGCTGCGGACCTTGGGACCTGGATGCCACCGTGGCTGCGCATGAGGGGCCGCTGGCATTGGCTAAGAAACCCTGGCATCGAGAAGGGCCCCTCGTTCTCGCTGGCGGGGAAGCAGGGGAACTGGAGGCTGGAGCGGAGGGACTGGCTGGGGGTTGGGTGGGAGCTAATAAACCGGGACCGAAGCGGAGCCCGCGGTCTGGGCAGCGTCTTTTGGGACTCGCCGGGGTTGGGGCGAGGGCGGGGACGCTGAGACCGGATACTATTCCCATGCGGAGGGACTGGAGAATTAAGGTGACTGACTCCCCCATTACCTCGAGCCTGGGGTGGGATGCGGCACCGTGGTAAACCACGGACTCCCCCAGCCCCCCAACCCCCCTTTGGGCTCCGGGAGAGGTCGTAATCCGGCCCCTGTAGTGGTTCCAGCTCCCTTCCCGGCTCCTTCCTGTCCAAGACAATGGGGCAGGAAGCAGGTGTTGGGGGCCTAGAACCCACTAGGCCTCCTCTTCTGAGGCTGAAAGAGGGCATAACAGCGCCCCCCTGTGGCACACGCAGGAGCACTGTGGGCTCCCACGAGAAGGATAATCCTCTTCGCTTGTACCCGAGTGCAGTCTCCTCACAATCCTGGAGATGAGGCAGAGCAGATGTAGCCCAATTTGTCACATAGGACAGCCGAGGTCCAAAAATACCAAAGAATTTGTCCAAGGTCATGCAGTGAGTCTGTGGAGCTGAGACCGGAACCTAGGGCTTCTGGCTCCAAATGGTCTCCCTTTAGCCTGAGGCCAATGGAACACCCCGGCCAGAGCTTCAAGCCTTTTATTCCACTTTGGCAGGTTGTATAAAAATACTCTCTTTAGGAAAATAAATAGCAGCTGCCCTTGCTGTGGCGACGTGGATTCTCTGGAGCTGAAGGCTTCTCACAGCTGGGGTTTGCAGGACAGCTTATCACAAGCCGCTGGTACCTCCTAAGCTGTGCTGTTCAGGAGAGGCCTGCAGAATGCCTAGTCCGATCACCTGGTGCTGCTGGCAGTGGGGCTGGGTGAATTAGTGTTCTAAGCTGGTACAATCAATGGCACCTTCTGTCAGGCAGTAGGGTTGGGTGGATCACAAGAAGGGGGTGATGGAGAGTGTAAGGGTGGTCTAGAAGGTGTGAGGGCTCCAGAGGACCTTCAGGGATCTACAAAGTCTCTGGGCTGCCAGGATCCTCAGGCACAAATGGGAAATATTTTGTCTCGGATTTAGTGCAAATTGTGCTAGAGAGGCCAGCTCTAGAGAAACAGTGGGCAGCTTTGGTGGCCCCAAGTTGGCTCTACCGCAAAGCAAAATATGTCCAGTCTCATCTGGAGGAATGGAGAAGAATGTGCTGGGGTTGGGCATGGGATATGGCCCAAGCCAGCTGGGCCAGTGGGGGAAGAGGACGAGATGTTGGCTAGAGTGGCACTTGCAGGGAATGGTGCTGGAGTGTCTCACAAAGCGAGGAGGGTCGGGGAGCCGAGGGGGTCAGAGGATGGGTCTCCACTGCTGCTGCTACTCTTGCGATGAGCTGAAGCGCAGGGCTCAGGGGTGCTGGGGTAGGTGAAGACCAGACTGGGGGTGAAAGGAGTGAGGGAGGGTGTGGTCATGAGTGTGGGGGTGTGCAATGCCTCGGGTTCAAGCACAGGCCCCGGGGACAGGGAGATACAAGGTACAGGGCAGCAGGGGGCTGGTGGGCTGCTGGTGCTGCTGGTAGCGCCTTCATCCCTCTCCCTGGCTCCTTCCGGGATTTTGCAGATGGGTCGGTGGGCTTCCAGCACCAGCTCCAGGCGCTCCTTCTGTTTCTGTAACTCTTCAATCTCTCGCTGCAGCCCGGATTTCTCATCCTCCAATTTGTCGGTCTCCTGGAGAGGGTCAGGACAGGAGTCAGGAAGATGAGGCCCGGACACCCCCATAGCCTCCCCCGGAGGTTAGCAGTAGTGATGGGGTCGGGAGTCCCCAGCAAGGCCGGACTACAACTCCCATGAGCCCCTGGGAAAAGATGGGCACCCTTCATATTCATTTATTTTGGTAAGGACTTTGGGGAGGCAAGAGTTCTCAGCTCCCTCTGCCTCAAGCCTTCTGTTACCTCCCAATGAGACAGTGTTGCTTTGTGGTTAGGATTTGACTTTAGCATTGGATAGACCTGGGGCCAAGGCCAGTCTTGTGTCATTACTCACTACTTGCGTGATCTTGGGCAAGTGACTACCCCTCTGTGCCTTCATTTCATCAGCTGGAAGATGAGGAAAACCAGAGTACATTCCTCAGAGGGTTTTTGTGAGGATTAAATGAGATAGGGAAACTGAGACCCAGAGAGTAGCTGAAGGGAACTCTTGTCCCTGTTCTCTTCCCAGCTACACAAACACTGTAAGTCCACCATCTCCATACATGTCAACAGGTGGAGACCCTCTCACCTTTTCACATGCACACCTTACATGGTATCACCTCCACTTCTACCTCCATTCTTGCTCCTGCCATTTTCTCTTCTGGACCGTCCTTGATCTCTACCCATGGAAATCCTACCCATTCTTCTTGACTAATATGCCACCTTCTCCAGGAAGCTTTCCCGGATCCAGAAGTGACCTTTTTGCCCCCAGGGGCTCCTGCCACTTTCTCCCTTGGGCAATAGTCATCAGTGGCCCTCTGTTCTAAGCCCGTGCTCTTCAGGAAGAGCTTATCTTCTGCACCCTAGCATCCCTGTGGGAAGTCAGAACCAGTGCAACACCTCTGCTCCTTACCTGTTCACAGGGCCTGCGACGCACCCCTGGAGGTGGACCCAAGGCCCGGATGACTCCCGGCCGGGGCTGTGGGGGGCTGTACTGGGGGTAGGCCAGAGGCCTGGGGTAGCTGCCAGGCCCCAGGAAATGGGGCTGCACCGTCCACTGCAGCTCCTGGCTGCCACTCACAGCGTGGATGCTTGGCACGAGGTGGAACTTCTGAGGGATGAGAAATGGAGGGTCAGGATGAGCTCTGTGTGGATTGAGGGACTTCCGTGGACAGAGGCCACACTGCTGTGTACCCTCAATGCAGATGCTCGCTCTAGGAGACCAGAAAGAACACAGCTTGGCAGACAGAGAGGCTGATTTGGTGGCAAATCCCCGCTCATGACCTGTGTGACTCTGGGCAGGTCACATAACCTCTGTGCCAATTTCCCCATCAGAGCTAATACTTAAAGTGTGAAGCGCCAGCCACTGTTCTAACCACTTTACAAATACTGACTCATATAATTGGCACGATGGTATCTTCATTTTCAGACAGGAGAACAGTTGTCCACAGACACACAGCTAGTAAGTAGGAAACAGGATTTGAGCTCAGGCGGCTGGGCTCTTACCCACTCCTGCGCCCATCTGCACAAAGAAGATAATCACAGCTCCCAGCTCCCAGGGTGGCTG
This sequence comes from Galeopterus variegatus, assembly GCF_000696425.1. Classification (NCBI taxonomy): domain Eukaryota; kingdom Metazoa; phylum Chordata; class Mammalia; order Dermoptera; family Cynocephalidae; genus Galeopterus; species Galeopterus variegatus. Next base: position 13,403 of record NW_007741400.1, on the reverse strand, counting down.
TGCGAATCAGGTGAGAGAATGTGTGTAACTGAGTCTGGTAAATGGCAGGTACCCAATGCTGTGGCAGGCAAGAGCCACTGTTCTGTGTTCAGGCTGTCCCAGTTCTAATCTCAGTTCAGCCACTTACTGGCTGTGTGACTCTGGGCAAGTTAGTAAACCTCAATAACTTTATTTTCCCTCTCTCTCTCTCTCTTTTTGTTTTTTTTGGTGAATGGCCAGTAAGGGGATTCCAACCCTTGACCTTGGTGTTATTAGTACGATGCTGTAACCAAGTGAGCTAACCGGCCAGCCTTTTAATATTATCATGTGTGAGGATTCCAGCATTTCATTGATGCTAAGAGGCACCCTTTAATACCTCTGAAATCAGAGTTAATTACTAATTTTAAAAAAATTTAGTGGCACAAAATACAGCGGGTTTTTAAATCAGTGCGATCTTAGATTCCATGAAATAGGGTGAATGAGGGGGAAGGCGCCCCACAGAATGCCTTGCATCCTGAAGGCGCTCCAGGCGTTACCTGTGGACATGCTCTTTCAGCCAGAAATCGGAGTTGGTTGCGATGGGGACTTAGCGTTCTCGGACGAGAACTGAGTTCGAGCCCTGCGGCTGGGCCTTGGGTGTGGGCGCTCAGTCGTCCGGGAAGCGCCCAGCAAGCCCAGGCAAGTCCGGACAGCGGTGGCCCCGGCCCAGAGCTGAGGGCCCAGCAGCCCGGTGACCCCAGTTCCGGGCCCGAGGCGCCGCCGGCGGTATCTCCCACTCCCGAGGTTGTCCGTGCCCGGGCCGCTCGGGGCCAGGAAGGGAGGGGCGCCCCTGGTGACTCAGCCGATGTGACTCGGCCGCCGTGACTCGGCGGAACGGACGCCGCTCCTTCCCTCCCCTGGCGACACGTGCTCGCAGCCCCTCGACAGGAAATGAGCACCTGCAGCCCGCCAGGTCCCCCCAGCCGGCAGTGGGCGCCGTTCGGTGCGGAGAGTCGGAGGCGCGGGGGTTGCCCGCTGCATGACCCCACGCGCGCTCTCTATTTGTCCCTCCCGGCCAAGGGGTCGAGACCCATCCTCCGGGAACCCAACAGGTTGCGCTGCCCAGGCCCACCAGGCTCCACTGCGCCGACAAAGGGATAGGGACTCGACGGTGCAGAGGACAGACAACGGACAGACACACAGACGGTCACAGACGGACAGTGCCGAAGCTTCCCGCTCTGTCCGGGATGGTCTTCCAAGGGATCCCGCCCCCCTCCTGTGGAGCCCAGACTCCGGATCCCAGGAAGTCGGCCCCAGACCGAGAGACCCTCCGATTCTGTCGGGGCTAGGACTGACCCAGGCGTCCGGGATCCCTTCCGAGGCAGGTGAGACGCAGAAATTAGCGGTGGACAGGAGGAAAGAAAGAAGGTAACAGAGACGGACGGACAGACCGACAGCAAGGGAGAAGGGGGCCGGCGAGAGAGGGGGCGTTCGCTGATTTTTGTTCCACCCGCTGCGCGCGTTCCCCTGGACCGTGGGGGGAAGGAAACTGAGCCCTGGACAGCGGAGAATGGGCAGGACCCTCGGACCAGGTCCCCACTCCTGTTCCCGGCCGCAATCCCGGAACGTGCGGCAGCCGAGCGCGGCGTCCCAAGCGCTGCCCGCCCGGGACTCGCGGCGATCGGCCCCGTCTCACCTGCTGTGCGGACGCCTGCGCCGCGGCGGAGGGCTGCGCGGGGCCGCCGTACGCGCTGCCGGCGCCGG
>NW_007741400.1:4004-10681 GCF_000696425.1 Galeopterus variegatus | reverse complement strand
CCTCCCGCGGCCTGGGCTGGCCTCCGATTCTCCATCCCTAAAATAGGGCGAAGTAATCACTTAGCTACCTTGCGACGCGTGGGGGGTTGGAACGAAGACTGTAAAAGCGGTCTGGAAACTGCAAAGTGGATTATAAATGTGATGGATTATTATTATTATTAATTGGGTGCTTTTTTTTTTTTTTTTTTTTTTAAATTTGACCGGTAAGGGGACCTTAACCCTTGATTGGGTGTTGTCAGCACCACGCTCACCCAGTGAGCCACGGGCCAGCCCTAATTGGGTGTTTTTTTCATGCCAGGAACCATGCCAACTGCAATCCAGGGCTTCGCAGTCGTGGCTCGAGGCCCCTCTACAGGCATTGCTTAAAGGCTTCAGCTATACTAAAAAGTGGGTAAATGACAAACCAGGGTTACAAAAATGATATTATGTTTTAAGTGCTTACAGTAACCAAGGTAATGCTTTGAACTACCCATGAATGTAATGCAATATAATTGTGTTACTCAAGATAATTTCAGGAGCTATAACAAGTTTTTTTTTTTTTTTTAAGATGACCGGTAAGGGGATCTTAACCCTTGACTTGGTGTTGTCAGCACCACGCTCACCCAGTGAGCGAACCGGCCATCCCTATATGGGATCCGAACCCGGGGCCCTGGCGTTATCAGCACCGCACTCTCCCGAGTGAGCCACGGGCCGGCCCCAACAAGTTTTAATTCAGAGATCCTACAGGCACTGAGAGACTGCAGTGGGATGCAGGCGTCTGTCCCGAAGTCTGATAAATGCCATCTTCTTTACTGTCAGTGCTCTTCAGGGACTGTGTGGTTGCCAGCCTTGTTTGGAGAATATGTCAAAGGTCTGTGTGAATGTCAGGCCACAGACAAATGTGCTTGGGAGGTAGGTACCATTATCATTCCCATTTTACAGATGGAGAAACTGAGGCTGAGAGACGTTGAAATGAATAGCCCAATGTCAGTAAGTGAGTGGCCAAAGCAGGTTGCCAAGTCAGGGCTGTGGGAGCTCTGAGCGCAGACTCAGCCAAGATTTTTCAAAGCCCTCACAGCTTCACAGACACCTTTTCACACATGAAGAATGTCAGTGCTGAGAGGACCATCTGAAAGCTGCTTCTCTTCTTTCTCCCATTTTATAGGTGAGGAAACTGAGGCCCAGAAAGAGTAGGAGCTGCCAGTGTTGCACAACCACAGAAAGAGGGCTGGGTTCTCCTGCTTTTCTACAAGTACTTCCATTTGATCAGCTCAAGGTTTGCCCTCAGGGAGGCAGGGTCCTGGGCTGCCTTCCTTGGGAACAGTGGCTAGAGGTGTGTGGGTGCACTTAGGACTTAGAGCCAGGGACCCAGCTTAGACCTGGGGTTCTAGTCCGAGAGCTAGTTTTCTGTGTGACCCTGGGCAGGTCACCTTCTCTCTGAATCACAGTCCCAGTTGGGCCTCCCTGCTGACCTCATGGGGCTGCTGAAGGATCAAATGAGATCAGATATGTGAAAGTGCTTTGTAAGCTGTAAAGTGCTGTGCACTCAGAAGGTGGTTACCAGCCTGGTGACTTTCCCTTGCTCTCGTTCTATTTAAGGCTTGTTTTCCTCTGAAAAGAGAAGAAACCACAGCAGTTTACTAGAATGAGAAATATAGGGGTGTGTGTTTGAGAGAGAGAGAGAGAGAGAGATTTTGGGGGCAGTGTGACCCATGGAAAGAACATGGATGCTGGAGTCAGATGCCTCTGGGTTCTGGGTTCGAATTCTGATTAGGCTGTTCACCAGCTGTGTGACCTACATGAGGCACACAATCACTCAGAGCCTCTGTTTCCTCATCTCTGAAATGGAGAAATAATGATAATGACATCTCAGTGTTGTTGGAGGATAGAAATAAAAATAATGTCACCACACCAAGGTCAAGGGTTCAGATCCCCAAACTGGCCAGCCACAAAAAAAAAAAAAAAATGTCCATGCATAGCGCAGCAGGTAGTAAGAATTTGACAAATAGTAGCGAATTTGATGAATAGTAACAAATTCACATGTTAATAAGCCCCAGGGATGGGAGCCCCTGGAACTCTGATCACATGTGAAGGCACTCACACAGCACACATGCGCCCCAACTGATATCTGAACTACTTGGCAGAACCCAAGCTGGGCAGGTCAGGGGTGACACAGGCAGCTGGACAGGTCAGGTGGTGGCACATTTGAGGCCTGACAAGGGTCAACCTTGACTGCATCCACCTCCTGTTCCAGAAACATCACCCTGCCCCCAACCCAAGCAGTCTGGGGCAGCTGACTGAGCAGTGGCTCAGGTCTCCAGTAGTGTGTGTGTGTATGTTTGTGTGATTACATGACTTTGAAAGTCCCTTCCTGCTCTAACCGTCGCTGGAGCCACAAGGAGGTCCTTTCAGAGGCAGCACATTCCAAGCTTCTCACTCACTAACTCCTGCCTTGTGGCCGCAGGAACGTTCCCGGTCCCTGACCTCGCCAGCTCCCACCCAGGGAGGCCGGGAGAGAACCCCAGGGGCCACAGTGACTGCTGGGAGTCTGGGGGTGGGGAGGCCTGAGAGATCCTGTTGCTGTCAGCATGAGCCTGGCTCAGTCACTTCTCACAGAGCCCCAGAGAACCCCAAACTCTTGGGGCTGCAGTGGGGTGTAGGGAGGGGATAGACGAATGTGCTTGGCACCCGGTAGGTTCTCAGTGCCACTGGGGCATTGGAGGTGATATTTATGCTTTCCAGTTTCCATTCACTTTTTTTTTTAAGATGACCGGTAAGGGGATCTTAACCCTTGACTTGGTGTTGTCAGCACCACGCTCACCCAGTGAGCAAACCGGCCATCCCTATATAGGATCCGAACCCGGGGCCTTGGTGTTATCAGCACCGCACTCTCCCAAGTGAGCCACGGGCCGGCCTTCCATTCACTTTTTAAATTGAACTTTATTTTTTAATTGAGGTGAAATTCACATAACGATTAGCCATTCTTAAGTGTACACTTCAGTGGTGTTTAGTACATTCATAATATTGTGCAGCCACCACCTTTGTTTAATTTCAAAACTTTATCACTCCAGAAAAACACTCCATCCCCATTTAAGTAATCACTACCAACTTCCTCCTTCCCCCATCCCCTGGTAACCACGAATCCGCTTTCTGTCTCTATGGATTTGCTTATTCTGGACATTTCATGTAAATGGAATCACGCCATATGTGACTTTTGTGTCTGGCTTCTTTCACTTAGAATAACGTTCTCAAAGCTCTTCATGTTGCAGCATGTTGCCATACCTTGTTCCTTTTTATGGCTGAGTAATATTCCATCGCATGTATGTACTATAATTTGTTTATTTAATCATAAGTTGTTTTGTTTGTTTGTTCTTTGGTGACTGGTCAGGGCAGGGATCTGAACCCTTGACCTTGGGGTAACAATGCCGAACTCTTGTTTATTCATAAGTTGATGGACACTGGCTTGTCTCCACTTTCTGGTTATTGTGAACAACGCTGTATGGACGCTCGTGTACAAGTTTTTGTGTGGACGTATGCTTTCATTTCTCTTGGGTATATACCTGAGAGTGAAATTGCCGGGTCACATGGTAACCTTTTGGGGAACTGCCAGACTGGTTTACAAAGTGGTTGTCTGTACCATTTCCACCAGCAGTGTATGAGGGTTCTCATTTCTCCAGATCTTTTGCTAACCCATATTATTTTCTGTTGTTGTTGTTTTCTAATTAAAGCCATCTGAGAGGGTGTGAACTAGTATCTTATTGTATTTTCATTTGCATTTTCTTAATGACCAATGAATATCTTTTCATGTGCTTCTTGGCCTCATGTAGGTATAATTTTTTAGACAGATGTCTGTTCAAGTCCTTCGCCCATTATTATTATATATTTTTTTGGCATCTGGCCAGTATGGGGATCTGAACTCTTGGCCTATGGACACCGTGCTATAACCAGCCGAGCTAACTGGCCAGCCCCCTTTGCCCAATTTTAATTGGGTTGTTTGTTTTTGATGTTGAGTTGTACTAGCTTTTTTTTTTTTTTGGCTCCTGGCCAGTACAGGGATTGAACGGACCTTGGTGTTGGCAGCATCACATTCTAACCAACTGAGCTAACGAGCCAGCCCCTGTACTGATTCTTTATATATTCTGGATACTAAATCCTTAACAGATAGATGATTTGCAAACATTTTCTCCCATTCTGTATGTTGTTTTTTCACATTCTTGATAATGTCCTTTGATGCACAAAAGTTTAAAATTTTTTTATGAAGTTCAATTTATCTATTTTTTCTTTTGTTGCTCATGCTTCCGGTGTCTGATCTAAGAATCCATCACCAAATCCAAGGTCATGAAGATTTGCTCCTCTGTTTTCTTCTAAGAGTTTATAGTCTTAGCTCTTAGATTTGTCATTGATTAAACTGAAGTTTAATGTACATAGAATAAAGTGCACACATCTAATGTGTTCAGCTCAGTGACTCTTTACATTTGGGTAAGTCCGTGTAGCTACCACCCTTATCAAGACAGAGGACATTCCCAGCAGCTCAGAAGGCTCTTTGTTCCCTCTCCCAGTCACTACCCCCCACCCAAAGGTAACCACTATTCTAACTTTTATCATCATAGGTTAGTTTGACCTGTTCTTGAACTTTATATAAATGGAACCATACGGCATGTACTGGCTTCAAACTCTCCATGTCTGCAGGGTTCTTCTACGTTGTTTAGTGGATCAGTAGCTTGGTCTTTTCTATTGCCTTGTAGCATTCCATTGCACAAATATTCCACCATCGGTCTCTCCGTTCTCCTGCTGATGACTTGGGCCTTCTGGTTTGGGGCTGTAATGAATGAGGCTGCTGTGAGCATTCTTGATATGTCCTTTGGTGGCCAGTTGCACTCACTTCTCTTGGATATATGCTGGGGGGGGGGCGGTTGTTGGTTTGTAGGGTGGGCGTATGTTTGGCTTCTCTCCAACAGTTCTCCAAGGTGGTTGTACCACTTTACACCCCACCAGCAGTGGGTAAGAGTTTCAGTTGCTTTACATTTGGAGATGACATTTTAATCTACTTCAACAAATTTATTTTCCTTGGTCCTGGCCCCATCCTCTCTCTCTTGAAAGCTCTCCACAGCCTCCTGCAGCTCAGCACCCTCCTGTCCATTTCCCACCCAGCACACTGGACAACATTTCAATGATGAAAATGTTCATAGATTGGGGCCGGCCCGTGGCTCACTTGGGAGAGTGCGGTGCTGATAACACCAAGGCCAAGGGTTCGGATCCCTATATAAGGATGGCTGGTTAGCTCACTTGGGAGAGTGTGGTGCTGACAACACCAAGTCGAGTGTTAAGATCCCCTTACCGGTCATCTTTAAAAAAAAAAAATGTTCACAGACAAATTTTTAAATCCTGACTGTTCACCCTCAGACTTGGACCCTTCCAAACTGTGGTGCCTTAAGAATTGCTACACAGGAGGACCTGAGGCCAGGGAAGGGGTGGGGTGGTCCTGTGTTTTTTTAGGTTGCATGTCGATTGAGGTGCTTGGAGCTCTAAGAGGAAAATATGAGTGGCTCCTGCTGTGATGAACCAGGCACCATGCAAAGTAATTTATGGAATCCTCACAACAACCCTGTGAGATAGATAATAATATTATACTATTATGCCCATTTTACAGGTTGGGAAATGGAGGCACAGAGAAATTAAGCAATTCGCTAAAAGCTACACAGCATCCAGCATCCTTACCATGGATTCCAGGCCCTCCCAAACCTGGTGGACCTTGTCCGCCTACCCAGGCCCTTCCCCCATCAGCACCTGCTCACTCTCTCCACCCTACCTTGCTGCTGGACCAAGCCTCTCACCTTTGCACAGGCTGCTGCCTCTGCCCCGGTGCCCTCCCTCATGCCCTCGTCTGGCCAACTCTCTCTCTCACCCTGCAGCTGTCAGTTTCCCCACCACTTGCTCAGCAAGGCTTTCCATGAGCCCAAACCTACATGAAAGCCCTCACGCAACACAGTCCCCTAGTACTATGCAGGATAGTATCTTTTTTTCCCCCTGCCCAGAATAATTTTTAAAGGTTTTGCAGTTTAGAGATATATATGTGTATATCTATGTCCATATCTGTATATCTCACGGTGCTGGCCATAAAAAGAAGGTATGGAGGAGAAGAAATGATCTTAAAACATGATTTTTTATTTTTTATGTTGCTTTATATTTTGAATTTTGTGTGTGGGGGGCGAGGGGTGCCCCGTTCCTGGATGTACTGCAATACCAGATTGACACATGGAGTGCATGGAACAAGCTCTTCTTCCATCTCCTCGTTGCAAAAACCCATTTAATATATTGTCCTCAGATAGAGGGCATATCAGACATTAAACTGATAAAGGAGCTGGCCGGTTAGCTCAGTTGGTTAGAGTGTGCTGCTGGTAACACCAGGGACCAGGTTTGATTCCTGTACTGGCCAGCTGCCAGAAACAAACGAACGAAAAAATATACCAGATATTAAACTAATAGGAACAGATACTACAGTTGATCTTAGCCAAAAGTTCAGGAAACGATTATATTTTGAATTTTTTTTCTTTTCTTTCTTTTTTTTCCCCTTTTTTTGTCTTTTTCTGTGTCCGGCAACGGATCGCAACCCTCAGTGTTGCCCCCCCACCCGACCCGGGGTCCAAGGGGTCGGGCCCCCCCAACAAACCCCGTCCCCCCCCCCCGCCTGGCGCGGG
>NW_007741400.1:0-3770 GCF_000696425.1 Galeopterus variegatus | reverse complement strand
AAACGAACGAAAAAATATACCAGATATTAAACTAATAGGAACAGATACTACAGTTGATCTTAGCCAAAAGTTCAGGAAACGATTATATTTTGAATTTTTTTTCTTTTCTTTCTTTTTTTTTTTTTTTGGGTGGCAGATCCAGGGATCTGACCCCTTGACCTTGGTGTCGTCAGCACTATGTTCTACCAACTGAGCTAACCAGCCAGTCCCTGTTAACTCCTTTCTGTCGCCACTGATTGGCCTCACCTCTTCTAGAATTTCACATCAATGGACTCATACAGCATGCGCTCTTTTGTGTCTGGCTGCTGTCTCTCACTGTTATGTCTGCCAGGCTCAGCCTTGCTGTTTTGTGTAGCGGTAGTTGATTACTTTTCATGGCTGAGTAGTATCCCACTGCATGGATGTTCCCGTTTCTTTACTCATTCTCCTGAATTAACCAAATTAAAAGTAGAATAGAGCGAGATGTAGGGGAGGTAGGGACCATTAAAAACCTGGTCCTGGCCCCAAGGTGCTTATAGCTCAGAGAGGTGGTCAGACACTAAGGAAAATAGCCCTGGCACTAGGGAGACAGTGCCGAGAGCAGGAGCCAGAGAGCGCCAGGGGCATGACTGGAACCCCTAAGAAGGGAGGATTCTTTCCAACTGGGGTGGTGGTGGGTGGGAGAAGGCTTCCTGGTAGAGGGGGATATGAGGTTGGGGTGGAGACAGTGGTCACAAAAGCCCATGGGTGTGCAGAGGGGGAGCCTGGAGTAGCTGTGGTCCAGGGCCTGCGGTGGGATGTGCGTTAGGGCAATGGGCTGGAAGGGGAGGCTGGGTGAGGCCTAAGCCAGTGCCCTGGTAAAGCAGGCTGAGGAGCTTCACTTCTAGGGGACAAGGAGGGCCCTGAGTGGTGCTTGAACAGGGAAGTGGCCTGTACTCAGTTTACAGAGGCTGATGTTTGGGAGGAAGAGCTGGAGTCCCTTGCTGGACATTGAAGGTCTTCTGGGCTTGGCCATTCAGGCCTGCTGAGTCAGAGAGAACCATTTGGTGGGGCCTGGGCTAAGGATGGGGAAGGAGTGACAGTGTGGCTAGGGCGCTGCTTCCAGGGCCTGGGTATCACCATGGGTGCAGAGCTGCCTTCCTCCCATGTCTCCAATGCCAGCTGACCCATGCACACATGTCCCTTTGCTGTCCCTTGAGCTTGACATCACCCTGCTGTGAGGATCCTTCTGTCCCGAGGCAGATGAGGACCCCAAGCCTCCAGACAGGGAAACGGGCTGGGCTCAAGTGCTACAGGGAGTTGGGCAGGGCTCTCTCCTCCCCACTCTTTCTCTGTGCTCCCTTCCCCACACCACCACCTCTCCAGCCGAGGGCAGCTGGGTGAGCCTCAAAGACATGGTCTTAACCCTGTCTGGGTCTCTGATCTATTACATGACTTGAGGTCAGTCCCTTTCCATCTGGGAGCCTCAGTTTCCCCTCCTTGCAGATCGGTGGCTTACATACTGTGGTCCCTAAAACCAGAGGTTTCAATGGAGATCCACGGTGGGGAGTGACCATTGGGCCCTCATCTCTGCTCCAGTCACCACAGCTGAGAGGTGGTAGGGGTCAACAACATGAGTTTTGGAGCCAAATGGCCTGGGTTTGAGTCCCAGCTCAGCCACTTCCTGGCTGAGTAACCTGTCCCCTTCCTTAGCTTCTCAATGCCCCAGTTTCCTCATTTGTAAAAAGGGTATGATAATAATTGTACCTGCTAGGCCGGCCCGTGGCTCACTTGGTAGAGTGTGGTGCTGATAACACCAAGGCCACGGGTTCGGATCCTATATAGGGATGGCCGGTTCGCTCACTGGGTGAGCGTGGTGCTGACAACACCAAGCCACGGGTTGAGATCCCCTTACCGGTCATCTTTTAAAAAAAAATAAAATAATAATTGTACCTGCTTTTCAGGGTTGTTGGGGGAGTAAATGAGATAAGGCATGGATAGTGCTTAGCGTGGGACCGGTACAGTAAGAGATTAATAAAGGTCAGCGAGCGTTTTCTCGCTGGTATGTTTCATGCTGTGTGGACCATTTCCTCTGAAGGGAGAGCCAGGGCTCTGCTGTCAGTGCCCATGATGGCTCTGCTAGCCCAGCCTCGCCCCTTAAGTCTCTTGGAGCGGCTTCTGCTTCCTGCAGACCCAGGCCCAGGACAGTTGGAACCTGTCACCCAGTTCTTGGGCTTCCCATAACTGCCCAGACCCGGGACTTCTCCCCACCTCCATCCCCCAGGCTCCCAGGAGCCAGGCCTGCTTCCCCCAAGGGTGCCAGCTCCTGTGCCGGGCCAGGAGTGGGATAAAAAGCTCATCCTGGGATGAAAGGCTGGCAGGCCCGGGCTGGGCCAATAAACTGCCCCACCCATGCTGGGAGGACCTCTGGGCACTGGTGTAAACTGAGTCATGGGGGGTGAGGAGGTGAGTCATGCAGCCTGTGAGTGGGAGCCAAATGGGGCAGAGCTCATCTGTGTGGGGTCCCTGGCCACACCACATGGAACCACAGCTCTCAGCCCCCCTCCGACACCTAGCAGACCCCTGGCTCAGGGCGGAAGGGAGCAGGGCCAGCAGGGAGCCTGGATTCCGTGTGCGCCTGTGCGTGCGTGCGTGCGTGTGCGTGTGTGTGTGCATGTGTGTGTGGTGTGTTGTGGGGGGCGGGGGCAGACAGGAAAGAGAAGCTCTGACTCGGGAGGAAAGGATTGGGGTTTGGAAAAGAGTCAAAGCCCTGGAGAGATTTTGGGCGGGAATGCTTCGCTGCCCTCTCCTGGCCTTTGAGGGTTTGGCTGTTTTTCTGCAGGAGCCAGCTTTCTCCTTTTGAGTGACTGTCTGTCCTCTAGGGTCCCCAGTGAGCAGAGATGGGACCAGAGTGAGCAAGATCCCCAGACACCAATTCAGACTTCACCCCAGCGAGGCTCTGCCCCCAGGGGCCAGAGCTGCTCAGGGACCAGGAATGGAGCTCCCTGCAACAGAGGTGTGTATAAGCACTCTTGGGAGATGTGGGGGCCGCTGGAGCATTTCTAGCCTTGACTTTGGCCAAGTTATTTAACCCTTTTCTGCCTCAGTTTCCTTGTCAGTAAAAGGAGGGCTGTAAGGACCGAAATGAGTTTGCCTGGCACACAGCACGTCTTGTATGTGTTTGCACGTACTATTTGAGCCTCACAGTTTTCTCATCTATAAAATGGGTGAGAAAGGACGTCTGAGGTGCCCCTCGTTCAGCCTTCATTCTGGTTCCAATCTCTGGCTTTATTCCCCAGGAAGCTGCCCTCTAAGCCGTGCCACCCTGCCTGATTGTATTGCTCTGTCTAGCCTGTTTTATTTTATTTATTTTTTAATGTACTGCTGGGAAGTCAGGAACCAAAAAAAGATGGGGTTGGTGGGTTTCTCAGCTGGGTGCCCTCAGGTTTACCCATCGGTGCCTGGGGTATGCACATCAGAGAAGTGGGGAGTTTCCCTCCTCGGATGAATCAACTGTGTGACCCAATCCTCATCCCTTCCAGGGCCCCTCCCAGCGGGTGGGAGCGGGGCACAGCTGTCCTGCCAGGAAAATCCCCAAAACCCTGCCAAAGCTCTGGCTGAAGCGTTCTCCCAACTCAGCTGTTTCCTGTCCTCACTGATTCGACCCAATACCCAGCTGGAGTCAGGGGTCAGGCAGAGATTCTCCCCACTTCCCAGACAGCCTTTCTGGAGCCTCCTCCCTGGGGTCTGGGGGTTCACAGTGTGTGGGAGTGGGAGGAGGAGGGGCCTCCTTTTCCTGGCCTCAGGGGCTT
>NW_007741399.1:22043-25539 GCF_000696425.1 Galeopterus variegatus | reverse complement strand
GAAGGTGCTCCAGTGGAATAAATAAGCAGTCAATTTTAGCAATGTCTTATCACACCAAAGGCCTTTTCTTTCTCATGTTGTTTCAGGGAGTGTGGAACCTCTTTCTTTCTCCATGCTCTCACCTCATCTTCCCACTCAGCACCGATTTTGGATGTCATTGCCATCCTGAGGAATCAAGGAGGGGCTAGAAAATGTGTTATTCTTCCCCCAAGCTGCTCATTACTTTTTCAAACTTTTAATTATGTGTTGAGTGTCTCTTACAGAATGGCTCTTAGATATATTCCTTTTCTGATATTTTCCAGTAAACACAGGATACAATTCAGACAGTTCAATAGATCGTTTTCATGAAGCTGCCACATCTTCAAAGGAAGACTACTATACACTGCATCCCTAAGAAACAACAGAAAGCAGTACAAAAGAATACAAAAAGAGCCATAGAAATGTACTTTCAGAGGATTTCAGCCATCTGGCAATACCCTTATCCAGATTCAATTTGACTCATAGCATTAAATTGTGTAATTATCCTGAATATCACATTGTTGTGAAAACATTCTCAAAGCTGTTTGGCATTGTTTAGTTTTTAGTCTCATATTTCCATGCATTCTATCTTTGAGGAAAGTACTGACAGATTATTTCTTTTAAACCAGTGCACTGATGTTAGGTGGAGGCTCATTCATACAAAGACTGTGCTGTAACCACTCACAACCATCTTCTGACTGACTCATCCTGCAGACTCCTGGAGTTCTTCTGAACCAACTGCTACTCATAGGAAACTCTCAATAAACTGTTTATAAAGTGTGCCCATGAGGAGCCAGCAAATCTAGTGGAATAATTTGTTTTGTGCAATCTTTATTCCAACTTCCTTGAGGTATAATGGACTATTAAAAATTGTATATATTCAAGGTGTGTATGTTGTGGTTTAATGTAAAATAATAGCACAATCAAATGAATTAACACATCCACCACCATAAATAGTTGCCATTGTGTGTATATGTGTGTGTGCATGTGTTTGTGTTGAGGACACATAAGANATGATGTATGTAGAAGCAGTATCACCAGCACTGGGGAGCTGGGCCTGGACAAAATGAGCGCGGGCTGATATGTTTAGAATTTTGCGTGTCTCGTGTTCCAAGGAGGACATGCCCCCTCACTTCAGAACCATTAAAACACAAGACACCATGTCTAAAAGGAGGAATAGCAGAGAATTTGGGGTGTGCTTGTTCATCCCTGTACTGGACTCTTATTCTGATATTATACCAATTTTTTTTTTCTTTTTCATTTCCCTTTATTCATCTTCTCCCTCAAATTGTCCTTCTGTATTCTTTCTCCCCTTCTCAGAATCACTCTTTCCATTTTTTTTGCTTTCTATATATGTTCATTAAAAAGTCTCATACTTTCTTCATGGCCTCAAAACTTTTGTATAACTTAGGCTTGCAAATTATACTTTTCTGATCTTTAGAATTATTAACTGAAATGTTTATACATTCGTGTGTGTGTGTGTGTGTGTGTGTGTGTGCGTATGTGTGCACACATGCATAATTTTTTTCTTAAGGGTCCATAAAAATTCAATAGCCATCTTTGGGACTTTTTAAATATTTTCTTGATGGCCAAAGCACCAGCAGGAAGGATCCTTGAAGTACCTTTCAACCCTGCTTTTTTTTTTTTTTTCATTTTCAAGAAGTTTTTGCAAAGCATCATTGCATCTTCATACAATGGCAGTGACTATTGATATCACTTATCATGGAGTTTTTCTCCAAATCTTGTGTATCAATTACATTGTACTGATAGTATTAGGAAATCCAGCATAAAAGAAAGTCATTCAGTCGTCTTGACAATGAATTGCAGAGGTTAAGGTACTGTTTCCCTGGAAGACTGTGAATTGAAGATTGACAAAGAGAATGAGTACAGTATGCAAAGAAAGTCATCTGCTTACCCTTGAAGAAAGAAGGTGATACAAAAATTACAAAACAAGAACCACTGCCTAAATTGTCTAAATTAAATATTCTCATTTTAAGTAGGAAGATCTAGTCTGTGTCATGGTCAAATTGTTGTCCTGTTGTATACCAAAATTTAAAATAAATTCTAATGGGTATGGTGCTTTACCTTATACAAATGGCTTTCTCTCACTTCTCATGTATTTCTCACAATAGTTCTGTGAGATAGGTATGGGAAATATTAGAACTTGATAGATGAAAGAGCTGAGTTTCAGCAGGGGCTGACACTTTGTCCAAGCTGACCTGGTTTAAGGCACAGTGACCTGACTTCACAACACCACATCTCCTGCTCCAAGGACCAGGCATTTCCCCCACTACTCAGTGCCTCAGGCACCTGCAGGGAAACCAGTTATAAATAGTTGTCTCATGATGAGTTCTTTACCTGGCCTCTTTGCTTAAATTCCTTGACTCTCAAGCAACCCAAAAGCGAATGATAGAAAATTTCTAGTATTGCCTAAGAAAATACAGTCTTGAAGGTGCTCCAGTGGAATAAATAAGCAGTCAATTTTAGCAATGTCTTATCACACCAAAGGGATTTTCTTTCTCATGTGGTTTCAGGGAGTGTGGAACCTCTTTCTTCCTCCATGCTCTCACCTCATCTTCCCACTCAGCACCGATTTTGGATGTCATTGCCATCCTGAGGAATCAAGGAGGGGCTAGAAAATGTGTTATTCTTCCCCCAAGCTGCTCATTACTTTTCCAAACTTTTAATTATGTGTTGAGTGTCTCTTACAGAATGGTTCTTAGATATTTTCCTTTTCTGATATTTTCCAGTAAACACAGGATACAATTCAGACAGTTCAATAGATCGTTTTCATGAAGCTGCCACATCTTCAAAGGAAGACTACAATACACTGCATCCCTAAGAAACAGCAGAGAGTAGTACAAAAGAGTACAAAAATAGCCATACAAATGTCCTTTCAGACGATTTCAGCCATCCGGCAATACCCACCTCCAGATTCAATTTGACTCATAGCATTAAATTGTGTAATTATCCTGAATATCATATTGTTGGGAAAACATTCTCAAAGCTGTTTGGCATTGTTTAGTTTTTAGTCTCATATTTCCATACATTCTATCTTTGAGGAAACTACTGACAGATTATTTCTTTTAAACCAGTGCACTGATGTTAGGTGGAGGCTCATTCATACAAAGACTGTGCTGTAACCACTCACAACCATCTTCTGACTAACTCATCCTGCAGACTCCTGGAGTTCTTCTGAACCAACTGCTACTCATAGGAAACTCTCAATAAACTGTTTATAAACTGTGCCCATGAGGAGCCAGCAAATCTAGTGGAATAATTTGTTTTGTGCAATCTTTATTCCAACTTTCTTGAGGTATAATTGACTATTAAAAATTGTATATATTCAAGGTGTGTATGTCGTGGTTTAATGTAAAATAATAGCACAATTAGATGAATTAACACATCCACCACCATAAATAGTTGCCATTGTGTGTATATGTGTGTGTACATGTGTTTGTGTTGAGGACACATAAGA